>NW_021963635.1:0-68702 GCF_901765095.1 Microcaecilia unicolor | reverse complement strand
TTCCCATAGTTTGTCAATAGAATTGATTCACAATGAAACCATTACTTCAAAACATTACTGAGCACAAAAAAACTCCAAGCAGCAGCATTACTTAAATAAACAAACTTAGCTGTCTCATTGCTAGCTGAATGCCCCACACTTCAAACTGGTGACTTTCAACGGGGCCCAGATCGTTTAGCCCACCTCAGGGCTTCGTCAGGAACCACTCAACTTTAGCATAATTGTTGGGGTATGAATCTACAAAAGAAAAGTTTTGTGTCTCAGAAAATTCAAAGTAAATGCACCATTCACACACTCTCACCATCCTATCCCACAATTACAATGTTCAAAGATAAAAGATAAGAAATGAAGAAACCCACCCAATCCAATGGCACTTACTTCTAGCTATCCAGTTTCTCAGGTACTATTGGGTTATCCCAGGGGCTAGGAGGATACACAGAATCAGTAGTTTGTTAATGGCAATGACACCCTTCTAACGCGGGCACACCGAGGTATCCAGTAGTGTAAGGGATGTTTGAATTTTGGGGATGTTTATGCCCTTTTGGAGAACAGAATTCTTCACTGCTGTGCAGTAGATTTCCAGTATTGGGATATAAAAACTTTATGTGAGATTGGATATCTAAATGGATATGATTCGAATTTTATATTCTGTTGCAAATAACTATATCATGAATGATAGGGGTATGGGTTATACATTAAAAAAAGTTATATATACGGTCAATTGTCTCTGACCTTTATCGGGAATAAGCAGGTTCAAAGTGTCAATTTTGCAACAGATGGGTCACTTTAGAATAGCAGGGTTTTACTAGAGGTGTGGACAAGTTCCTGAAAGAAAGTCCATAAGTCACTATTAAGAGGGACCTGGGAAGACTTATAGAATATTCATTTCAGGCTTTTCTAGGGATAATCAGCGAAACCTAATCTCTAGTTTGGGATCATGCCAGATCCTTTTGACCTGAATTCAGGATACTGGTCCTGATGGCCGTCAGTCTGTCATTGCATAACAGATTTATGTTTTCATGTTGCTTTTCAGGAATTCTATCCTAAGCCCAGTATTGCTACTGGGGGGGGGGGGGGGGGAACATTCCTTGTGGTCACATCACGTGGACATTCCTTCCTGCAACACAGAAATGTTGGTGCTTAAAAGGCTGGTGGTATCTCTCACCAATTATTTAGTACTGAAGGGGGGCATAACTCTCCTGAGGGGTACCGGTCTGCTCTCATACCATTTACCGCCTGGGTGTTATGTAGGGAGCCAGCCATCGTAACTGGGGGTGCGCCATGCAGTCAGCCTCTGTACTCAGTAGATTCTACCTTAACGGTTGTCCTAATCCTGGTGGTCTGTTTCTTATCATCGGAGCGTCTGGATGGGTGTGGGAGAATCCTTGCCTAGATTCTTCCTTTTAGGGGAGATATTGATCTTCAGTAGGGGGAAGCTAGTGCCTCTGGTCACAGATGCCTGTTGATAATTTTGAGTTATTGCTTCTGTATTGCAGGCATTGGATAACATATTTGGGTAGTATGCTCAAAATACCTGTCTTGATCGTCTTCCCTTAATTATATAAGGGAATACATTACTTAAATCTGTAAAAACGGTTCAAGATCATCTGACTTTCAGGAAGTCTCTCAAGACCTCTTATCTGGGCAAGCTTACCCTAAAGATCCCGTCCTGCCTCTGTAATTCCTGGACTCCAACTCCTCTAAAGATCTTGTGGACATAACTACTTTCTCTTACCCTGTACCTTTCCGCCCCTCGTATGCACTTTCCATTTATTGTACTTTCCTCTTTGTTAACTAAATGTTGTAAGCCACATTGAGCCTGCCAGTGTTGGGAAATTGTGGGGTATAAATGATATAAATGATATAAATAAATAAATAAATAAATATAGACGATCCTCTAGCTGGCATTGGGTTTTCATTATTGGCTTGTCTTCCTTAGCTTGTAAACTCTTAGGGACAGGAACTACTTGTACCTGTATACAATTTGTTATGGTGCCCTGATTTAGGGTACTATATAAATAAATAAATTGCCACTTAGCATGTGACAATAAGAGGAGCTGATAGACTTATATATAGAACAACATCAGTTCAACTGTAATATTTTGCCTGCATGGCACAAAGTTGCCTTGCCAGTAGAGTTATTGACTCTATCACCTTGTCTATTTGAATTTATCCTGGCAGGGTTTGATTGTTTGCAAACCTTGTCCAGCTGCTGTTGAAAGGTAGCAGATTTGGTAGTGTCAATCCGCTTGATCAGTTTTATCAGTGCAAGATACATCATTCTACTTTCATTGATCATTTTTTTCTTCAATTACTGGTATCTGGTAGCTATGCTGATCTTCATAATTAAAAAGCCCCATATACTGACCAGCATTTAAGGTTTGGCTTGACTGTGATTAAAATATCTCGGTAGATGGAGGTTATCTACATAGTTCCCTCTTGCTATGCAGTTTATGGGTCCATGGATGTTGTTTGCCCTCTGCCTGGTAAAGCATTTAAATCTGTGGTCTATCCTAGGTCCCAGTTCACATAGTTTTATTTATTTATCTACTCCTGTATCCCACTATTATCCAAATAACCAGTTGCGGTTCAAAGTGGCTTACAATTTACATTTTGGTGGAGTTCCAAAGGTGGTGTGCAATGTGGAGAGGACATCTATAGTTTGTGTGGCTATTCAGAGAGATTTTGAATAGATAGATTTGAAGAGGAAAAGGTAGTGGTAGCTTTCGTGTTCAATTGTAAAGTTTTGGTGAGTTACTGCCTTAGGGCATACATGCTTTCAAGCATCAGGTGGGCAGTACAACGATGTTAGTTGGATGTGCATCATCCGGATTAAACTGGGCAGTATCTGATTTAGGGCGCGAGGCTAAAGGATGTTCTGTTTTCCCCCAATGGTTTAGAACTCCATACAAGCAGATGGTTGCATCAAGACCAGCACGGGTGCCGTTAACCCCTTTGTTTGAATTTACTGTTCCTCAGTGAGGTGTAAAACACTGATGGAAGGCAACGGCTTACAGTGTGGAATTAGATGGTTCCAAAGTCGAACGGGGGCAGCAGGGACTCATACTATTCGGAAGCATCTATACCTATTGGTTTTGTGATACGTCTGGCCCTAGCCACCGAGAGTGTCCTTGTTGAGAACATCTCTCATGATCCGGGTTAGAATAGATTGGGCATCATCCCCTAGGCATGCCTGCTGGGAGAACCAAAGTGTGAGGATACAGCTGGCATAAGCGCATCTCTAAAGGCATTCAACTTGTATGATGGCAGTGGACACTGTACATGTCAGCATGGTGATATTGCTTTACCCTGACGACCAACAGCTGCATCCCCATTGAGAAGCATCGATCTTTAGCTGTGTAAGAGGGACTGGGCATCATCGCCTAGGCATGTATAGCGAGAGAGCCAAAGTCTGAAGGTGCAGGTTACATAAGTGCATCTCTAAGGCCCTTTCACTGTCATATGATGACAGGGGCAGAATGCACACTTGGTGGTTACATGATTCAATCTTATTTTCTTGTTCTGTTTCTGCAGGTTTTGACGATCAATCACAGGAAGAGTACAGGCAGCATCTCAACTGTTGTTGTTGGCGATGCAACTACCTGGAGCACTATAAGAATTTGGAGTGTGATATCCCCCTTTACTATGCTATTAGCACTGCAGTGGCCAGAGAAGGGATCCAGGAATGTGAATGGATGAATTGACAATCAGGCTTGCAGTGCAATGATTGGCGGTTGCCACATTCAAGCACAAGTGCTGTCCAAGGACAGAGGTATCTCAGCTCTGGAGATAATGTGCAATTGCTCATTAACAATGGCTCCCATTATAACTACTTAACAATGGCCACCCCCATTAGCTGCGGCCAGGGGCAAGTTAAATTAACTACCCCATGCTGGTGGCGGGAATACCCAAGCCTGAGTGATTGGAGGAGCACTAATTCATCAAGTTACGGTTTGGTGCAGATGGGTTCACTGCACATGGGTTGGACGCACCTTGCTGCACTGCGGGAGCGGTCCTGTGTACTGCATATAGCGCATTTGGCAGTCATGCTTCTGGCAGCGGACTGGGTGCTTTCATTGTAGCTTGTTAAGAGCTTACAGTGGTGGCTCGGTATCCTGTTTTTGATTGGCTGTATTATATACAGTTTATGTCTTCTGATAAAGCTGCGGCCAAGTTATTCCCACTTAATCCAAAGTGAATGTGTTATTTATTAATTTGTGTTCAGAGTATTAAGGGGCTGGGGCAGGGTGTCACGGTTGCCTATGTTAAACCCACAAAGGTGTGTAACCTGCATGGAGTGGCAGGTACAACCTTAAACAAAGGCATAGAGGGACGTAGCCCTCACAGAGTGGCAGGTATAACACTAAACAAAAGCATAGACGAGTACAATCCATCAAATACAACCCTAAACAAAGGCATAGAAGGGTGTAACCTGCACAGAACAGTAGCAAACAATCTTAACACCTTAGCGGGGCAGACTAGATGGGCCATGCTGGTCTTTACTTGCTGTAATTCCATGTGGGTACCTGTGCACAGTTTTACAGGGGCCTGTTTCTGCTTGCAAAATGGTACTTTACATGTGGAAAAAGCTTTAGAAAATGGCCCCTTTGTTAGATCTGTTAATCTTGGCCCTAGTTTACCTTTATTGTTAAGGTTTGCATATTATCTTAGCTTCTAACAGCTCTGTTCCAAGACTTTCTCCCCACCTCATCCCAAATTCACTTCCCAGCTCTCTGTTCATAGCTGAAAGTGAAGTTTGTGTTAGCACATGAGTTAAATAATAGAGTGAAGAGGAAACCTTTATACAACTACCAATAGTTTGAAAGATGCAAGCAGTCAGGACCACTGAGGAGCATTCCCACAAAGGGATCATATTAATCCCCAAAACCAAAGCCTACACCCTGAAATGTCATCTGTAACCCAGCTCTGATGTTCTCCTTTCCTCTTAGTGAGTCCTTTTCAGATGCCAGATTACATTGCACATCTTTTGGATGACAATCAAATAGTACTTCTACTTAATTCCTTAAACAAAGAAAAGCAGCATTTTATTGAGGATTCTTCTCTTTGTTTTTAATCACATAAAAGCAAATTATAATATGTAGGTCCTAGGGTCCTCATTCATCAAGACCTTTCCCCAGAGACCCAGAAGGGACAAAAAGCTTTAGAGGGAGCCCAAAGGGAGATGTACTGTCTGTATTACTTGCTGTACTATACAGCATGGCTCGATAGTTCTTCTGTTTACCTCCATTCACTATTAGCAGAGGAAATGCTGCCAAACACAGGCGTATATGTGCTTGTGGCAGATGAGGAGATGCAGAGTTCAGACTCCTATTCCCCTGTTTCTTCATCTTTTTCTTGTTTGTCCTTTATTCTTTCCTACAGTTGTTCATCTTGTGCCCCAGTTCTCAGAACATCCTTCCTCAGGAGTGAGGACTTGCCTCTATCCCCAGCAGCTCCCCTCTCCCTAAACAGCTCACTCTTGTTCAGAAACAGGCCTCTCCCATCCCCAGCACTATATCATCTGCAGTAAGCCATTCATGTTCTGGCTTGAGTTCACACTTTTCAGTTGCCTCCTTTGTGCCCACAGTTGCCTTCAATCGCAATGTGCTGACAGCAGCAGAGTCAAGCCCGGTTCTTTCCCTTCCCTTCCCTGGAGCCAGGGCTGGTACCAGGAGCATTCTGTCTCATGGAGTTGAGGCAGCTGCACACCTGAATCTTCTTCCATCCCTTCCAGCTTGTGTCTGACTCCTTACTCTTGGGTTCTCATTGGTTCCTGTTGCAGGTATGCTCAAGCTTTGAGAAACTTGGTGACCTCTTCTACAGTGGGAATGAAAACAGAACCGAAGCTGGAAAGGATTCAAAAGGTGGTATTCACAGTCTCCAGAGAGTGAAAGTACCTTTCAATAAAAACACATCAAATTATACATTAAAAAAATGAAACACTTGAATTTGTAATTTATTGTCATACACATTACCCTATGTAGACATGAGAGCCTTGAATTAACAGACAGAATTGTGAGGACAGTGACATAGCACAGACTTCCAGCACTCGGCACTCTTCCTCCTCCTTCATAGGGGTTTTCTTCGGTAGAGGAAGGGCAGAACTGCTAAAGGAATAGTGTTGCTTTCTGCTGGGCCCAGGTGGAAGAGAAAGGAGAAGCTAAACAAGACAGGGAGGTGAGCTGAGGAGAAGGAGGATGGAAACTTTAATGCCAAGAAGTGCAGAGTGATGCACTTGGGGTGCAGAAATCCAAAAGAGATATACCGGATAGGAGGAGAGAGATTGGTAAGCTCGGCTCAGGAGAAGGACCTTGGGTGATGGTGTCTGAAGATCTCAAGGTGATGAAACAGTGCAACAAAATGGTGGCCACTGCCAGAAGGATGCTAGGCTGCATAGAGAGGGGTATAACCAGCAGAAGAACGGAGGTCTTGATGCCCTTGTACAAGTCCATTGGTGAGGCCCCACTTGGAATATTGTGTTCAGTAGGTCTTATTTTGCTAAGCATGTAAAAGACTTGAAGTGGTTCAGAGAAAAGTGACAAAATGTTAGGGGTTTACATAGCAAGGTGTACATGGAGAGACTTACTGACCTAAACATGTATACTCTGGAGGAAAGTAGAAACAGGAATGATATGTTACAGACATTCAAATATTTGAAAGGTATTAATTCGCCAAACAAACCTTTTCCAGAGACGGGAAAGTGGTAGAATTAGAGGTCATGAATGAAGGTGAAAAGGGCCGACTCAGGAATAATGTCAGGAAGTAATTTTTCACAGAGAAGGTGGTAGATGCATGGAATGCCCTCCCGCGGGAGGGCGGTGGAGATGAAATGGTAATGGAATTCAAAAATGCATGGACAAACACAAAGGAATCCTGTTTAGAGAGATCGGATCCAAAGAAGCTTAGGGAAGATTAGATAGGAAAGCCAATGCTGGGCTGACTTCTATGGTCTGTGCCCTGATGGAGGCTGAATTAGATTGGATGGTCCGGAGTGGAGCTTTTCGGAGGCTTTGACAACAACTTCAGAAATTTCAGAACAAGGCCAGTGCTGGGCAGACTTCTATGGTCATGCCCTAAAAATGGCAAGGATAAATCAAAAACAGGTATACATACCATATGTAATGAGTTTATCTGATTGGGCAAACTGGATAGACCGTACAGGTCTTTATCTGCTGACATCACTATGTTACTATGAAACAATTAGCTAGAGCCTAGAAGAAGGGAAAAGTTCTGGTGGTGGGAAGACTGGAATTAAACCTGAAACTTGAGACCAATGGCAGAGTGGGTCTTTGAAAGAGAGGGAAGGGGCTCTTGAGAAACAGAGAGTTGAATGAATGGAAGGGTAAGAAAAGAGGAAACAAAGGAACAGAGAAAATGACAGCAGAGAAAGGCCATATGGCCTGTCCAGTCTCCCATCCATTACTATCTTTCTTTCCCTAAGAGATCCTATGTATTTGTCTCATGTTTTCTAAAATCCAGATACACTCTTTGACTCCATCACCTGTACCAGGAAGTATTCTATGCATCCACCACCCTTTTCGTAAGAAGTATATCCCTAGATTACTCCTGAGTCTCTCCCCTTTCACCTTATGCCCCTCATTCCAGATCTTCCTTTCAGTTGAAAGAGACTCACCTCCTGTGCATTTATGCCACAGAAGTAGTTAAATGTCTATATCGTATCTCCCCTCGCATGCCTCTCTTTCATACAGACTTAAAGACTTCAATGTGTAGATTGTAGGGGCAGAGATGACAGATGAGAAAGGTGAAGAAATGATGAATAAGAGAGAGATGATAGTGTAATATATGGTAAGAAATATATTAAATGGTTTTTTTTTTCTTACCTGGGGCTCTGGGGAGGCCAGTTCGGGGTTTTGGTGGCTGGTGCTGGCTGGGAAAGGTTTAAGTTTAGTTTGGGAATTTTTAATAGAGTTAGGTGAAGAAATTGTGAGATGTTTTCTTGAATATGATTTTGTAACAAAAGAATAACCCATGATTAGGTGGGGATTGTACTATAAAATGTTCTTGGTGTTTTGGGTACAGGTTAGGTTAAAATTGACTTTAAAATTCTATATATAGTAAGTTTCCATTAACTTCTATAGGGGAAGGGGAAGCCAAACGGAGATTCAGTTACGACAGTCAAGATTGTAAAACAGATAAGGAAAAAAAAAAACAGTCTTTAGCTGACAGGCTGATTGGTTGAGGGATGTCAGATGTTCCTCTGGGGGGGGGGGGGGGGTGAGTTGCCAGGGAAACTTCTGAGCTGAGAGAGAGAGGAGAAGGTTGAAGCACTGTGAGTGAAAGGACGTGTTGGGTGGTGGCCTGTGAGAAGAAAGAAAATAGTTTGAAGTTTTGGCTAGGGAAGGTATATTGCTGAGGAGGCAGTTGAGACACAGGTTGTGGGTGACTGATAAGAGTGTGAGAGACTGTGACTCTGGTTGGTAATTGTACTAAATGAGAAAAATATAAGGATGTCAGTAAAAAGTGTGAAAGGATTAAAGTGTGACAGAGGGGGGACTGAGGTGAATTTGGTATTTGGAAAAGGAAACGTTTAGGCTGTGTCTGTGTGAAAGGTGTGTCGTGTGTTAGTGTTCTGTGATCAGTGCATGGGTTTGGAATCAGACTGCAGATTAAAGAAAATCCAGCACTGTTTTTGTATGAGTGTGCTGTATTCTCAAGATTGATTTGATAGCTATACAGGGTAAAAGTTATGCATTTATGTGAGGTTTGTGGAATGGAATGTTGTATTACTATCTGAATAGGGAATGTGTTACTGTGTAAGATCCCTGAATACAGTGCAAAAGCCTTCTGCAGCAGCTTAGAATAGGGAATTAAACAGTGAGAAATAGGCTGTGAAGTGAGTAATCCTGTAAATTATTTTGTGTCAAATACAGAGTGTGGCCACAGTATTGAGAACTGATTGTCACCAGCGTGGAGTCAGTTTCTGAACAAGCACAGGGAGCTATAGGGTTTTGCCTCCTATTTGATTTCATTAATATGAGGTTTAGGAAGAAGAAATCTGTGAATTATCCTCTGCAGGGTTTCCGGCTGAGCTCCAATGCAAGAAAGAAGTCACCCAAATCAATTCAACTACAGCTAAGTGACCTTTGCGAAGGGTGTTGAAAGAAATATGGTTTTTCCCCAACATTTTAAGGGAAAAGAAGGAAAAGAACCTCATCAAATATCAAAAATCCATACTTACCTGACCTGGTCTAAGTGTTCTGGTTCCAGGGAGATCCTGCAAAACATCATAATACACACAAAGACTCAAATTCTTAAATCAATAGCCAGGAAAGGAGAATAACAACAAACATCTAATTTTCATAAAGGACAATTTAAATACTCATCTGAAAAGGTTCCTTTCTGCCTTTTGAGGTGATTCTTTGAAAGAAACATAAATAGTAAGGGTATGAATTTAGTTCCACATTTGAATGTTGAATATGTTATTGCAGTTCTATTAAGCCACACACTAATTGTGAATTTGAGTTTATTTGAATGAAAATTGCTGCGTTTGTATTCAATATAAAAAGATAATTTGCAAATCTGAAACTTTGGTTCTTCCATATCAGGAACAAATCCTAAATTTTAGCTTCTTTTCCGCCTTTATTCTTTGAGAGTAAAGGACGAGGCTAGTCTATTTGTCTACCCCCCTCTGCTGTAACGGTGTGTTTCCTAGATATTCGCCACGACTACAACAACAGGCATCTGGGAGCACACCACTAAAGTCCAGCTGAGAGGGATAGTTTCAACAAAGTGAAGAATGAGGAAAGAAAGATATAGATAGATGAAGGAGGGGAGATTACAAAGGAAGAGAGATACTTGTAAAAAAAATAAAGCAAAAAGATTCAAACAAAGGAGCAGTGGTGTGTGATATTTACAGAAAGGGATTCAGTAAATGTGATAAACAACAAGAGGTGGCACCAACATAACACATCCTACCTACTACTACAACACAACAGAAGGAGCTCAGCAGCTCCAACACACTACCACCCACTCCAACAAAACACAAGAGTGGTTTGTGGCCCTAACCCCATATCGCATGTCTGGCAATAACACCAAGAGGGCTTGAGAGACCCCACCGTAACACCTTCAGTAGAGACAAGTGGGGATCTATGACTCTCTCCCTCCCCAGTTAAAATAACATAAACCCTCTCCAGTACCAGGCATATTGTGAAGTAATTCAAAACCTAGAAAGGCTGCTCAGGACTTATAGAGCAAGTCTACAATACTCACACAACAAGGAGCCTACCCAGAAAAGGTAACACCATAAACTTTGCAGCAGGCCCTAGAATATTCTTACACCTATTGGGAAAGCTGAAGATGTTGTATTACTACATTACAAATGCCTATGTAGAAACTCCATGCTGACTGAATACCTAGCCTCTGTAACACACTTAGAATATAGATAGACTTCCACCGAGTACAGAATAAATGATTACAAACTAAAAATTGAAATATGTAGACAGAAATAAACCAAAACCCAAAGAGCCAGGCTCGTATATAATGCAATACCAGAGAAATTACTCTTTTTCTACCTCTGTATTCTGGCCATTTGGTGGTCCCAGTTTCTGCTTTCCTCTGCCTCTTCAATTTCTTCCATATCAGATATTGATCTTTTCCTTTCAGCTCTGTTGCATTTACTTTTCTCTTTATATCTACTCACATTTCACGTCTTCTTTTTTTTGTATGGATTTGATATACTGCCTTTCTATGATACAACAAAAGCAGTTTACATGTAGCATATGCAGGTACTTTCTCTGTCCCTAGTGGATCCACAATCAAAGTTTTTGTACCTGGGGTAATGGAGGGTTAGGTGTCTTTCCCAGAGTCACAAGGAATTGCAGTGGGAATTGAACCTGGTTCTGCACTTACCACTAGGCTACTCCTCATCTTTTACTCCATCTTGCCTACAGCTTTTTAATTCTCCCCATAACCATTATTCCCCAGTCTTTCACTAACTCTCTTCTTTCCTCTCTCCGTGTGCATCCAATATCTCTCCCCCGCCTTCCAATTTACCGTAGAATTGGTTTAGTGTTGAAAACACAATTACAACTTCTACTATAATATTCCAGAATTCCATCACTCTGAGTTGTAGATCATTTCCTTTGAAAGTGATAAAATCTTTGCCTTCTGCATTACACTTTCAGGAAGAAAAAAAAAAAGACTACCTGCAAGATCCCTGCAGGATGTGTTGATCTATTTGCACACTATAATCAAATCTCCCCCTAATCCTATATTTCCAGTGTAAATAACCATGGACACATTGAGAGCTGCTGACAGCAATTCCATGATGTCAAGATGAAAGGCTTTAAATACCAAGAAGCCCCAAACACTTCCTCCTTAGCACCTCATACAGCACGATTCCAGTGAAGAGAGGAAGGCTACCAGGCCTCAAAACTGTTTAAACATTAGAAAAGTTCAAATTGATGCCGTAAAAGGTTTTGCTGTACTTTGCTGCCTGCCAGGAATTTTTTTTCCTACTAATGATAACTTGATGTTCTTTTTGCAAGACTCTCCCAAAGAGTAGACTAATTTCTATACATGGGACTTTGATGCAGATGTTTTAAACTTTTGAAAATGGTTTGAGGGTGCTGAAGTGGAAACAGGAAATTTACCCTCTCCCCTTCCCTCCCCCAGCACAAAAATGAAAAACAAGCAAAGGTTGTGAGTGTGACTAACCATCTTATATTTACTATTAAATGTCAAGAGTGGAGCATGTAAACCATACCATCTACACCATACTGTCTCCTCACCCAGACTGCTCCCATTACTTGACCTTACTCTCAGCGCTGTGCTGGTGCGATGCAAAATCGCTATCAGTTAAGTACAAGGGCTGCTGTTTTTGTTCATTGCTTCTTGTTTATTGTTTTTTTTTCTTTATATATTTTTACCTTTAATGGAGTACAAATAAAATTAAAATTAGAAATTCATCAGTTTTTAAAAAATTATCACAGCTTAAGAGCAGTGATTATCTCACAATTCGTGCTGCAGATCTGAAATAGCTTGAGGCTATAAGAGATCTCATAGCCAGCTCACCTGGTTGATTGATGGTGCCTTAACGCTAAATTTACTTTTGATATGTTTAGGTAACATGTATCTCTTACCATTCATGCTCATGTAAAACACTTCTCCTTTGCTTTACTATTATCCCCCATTACATCCCTGTCAACCTCCTGCCATTCTCTCAATTCTCCTAATCTCTTCTTCCTCTGGCACCATCCTCCCCAATATATCCCAAAGGACAGGGCAGTGAACACCTTTTTGGTTGGAGGGACCAAACCAAAACAATCTTCAGCCCTGCCCCCAAGCTCTCTAATTGCTGATGTTACATCAGAGGAAGGCGGGACACAGTGAGGGAAGGCCCGACGAGGTGATCTGCTTCTTTCACAGACAGATGAGAGGCGCTGCACTGCTGATTCCGAGATTTTTGAAATGCAGGGGGCCGGGTGGCAGTGAGAAGGGGGCTGTTGAGGGAGCTGAGAGTAGGCAGGTGGGGACTGGGTCGGGGGAGGGCTGAGATGGAGAAGGGGGCTGGAGCGGAACTGGGGTCTGAGAAGGGGGCAGGAGGAAGAATGGGGCCATGGAAGGGGCAGGTGGGTCTGGGGCTGAAAAATGGAGCAGATGAGAGAATGAGGCGGAAGAAGGGGACTAAAACAGGGGGCTGAAAAAGAGGGTAGGTGATATAAGGGGCTAGTATTGGAACTGGGGGCTGAAAAGGGGCACGGGCTGAAACTGTGGTGACTAGGGGCTGAAAGGGGACAGGGAGAAAGTGGCTGGGTCTGAAGCTCGGTACTGGTGGGAGAAAAGGGCTGGGGCTGAAACTAGGAGCTGAAACTGGGGACTGGTGGGATAGTGGGTTGGAACTGAGGGCTGAAAAGGGGGGCAGGTGGGAGAAGTGGGCTCGGGCTGGAACTGGGGGCAGGTGGGATAATGGTGCTGGAACTGGGGGCTGAAAAGAGGGGGCAGAGAGAGAGGGAGGGCAGACCCTGGATGCTGGATGAATGGATGGGAGAGGGAAGGAGGGCGAGGGAGGGGGGGAGAAGAGAAGGCAGACAGGGAGGATGGAAGGGAGAGGCAGGGGGATAGGGAGAGAGAGAGCAGACAGTGGTTGGAAGGGGAGAGAGAGAGGGCAGACAGGGGCAGATGGTGGATGGAAGGGGCAGAGATAGAAGGCAGGCCCTAGATGGAAGGGAGAGAAAGGGCAGATAGTGGCTGGAAGGGGCAGAGGGAGGGAGAGGGCAGGCACTGGATGGCAGGGAGACAGCGAAGGCAGATGCTGGATGGAAGGGAGAGAGTGAAGAGAAGGTGAGGATACTGTAACAGCACTATACTGTGATGACCTGAGGAAGGAGGTTTTGGCCTCTGAAAGCTAAATGTATTAGTCCAATAAAATGGTTTATTTTATTTTCTATATTGTTTTATTTCTATTTGTTAATTTGTAAAGTGGTGATTGGTATTTGTTAGTTTTTTTCAAATTTACATCTGCTGTCTTTATATTTTGCACAGTACTAGGGGACATTTTCTGTTTCTGTGTGGTGTTGCATTGTATGCAGAATCTGGCATCTTGGAGGTTCAGTTTAATTTTTTATAAATAGAAGGTTTATGGTTTCTTATTCTATAGTGGATTAGGGTGTATCTGTGTCTGTGAAAAAGACATGGCTTTCAGTTGGCATTGACTGTGCAGGATCAATGATCTGTACTATTCTGGCTGGTTTTGTTTTACAATAGGTGAATTGATGTTCTAGTGCTCACTGTAGTGTTTAAGATGCTTTCCTTTTCCTTGTGTGACTCGTAGAAATTACTGCTTATGGTATGGTAGAATTGCTCTATAGGTCCTGAGTGTTTTGTATTCTCGGTATGCCTAGTACTGGATTTTGGAGGGGGTGTTAAAAAATGACTGGCCCTTGGTATGAAATACCCTAGGTACGCCACTGGCTTTTATCACATTCTCTGGTAACAAATTCCAGAGTTTAATTACACGTTGAGTGAAGAAATATTTTCTCCAATTCGTTTTAAATTTACTACTTTGTAGCTTCACTGCATGCCCTCTAGTCCTAGTATTTTGGAAAGAGTAAACAAGCGATTCATATCTACCCATTCCACTCCACTCATTATTTTATTTATCTCTGTAACATCTCCCCTTATTAGCCGTCTTCTCCAAGCCAAGGAGCCCTAGTCTTTCTTCATTGGGAAGTCGTCCCATCCCCTTTATCATTTTTGTCACTCTTCTCGGTACCTTTTCTAATTCCACAATATCTTTTTTGAGATATGTTGACTAGAATTGCACACAGTATTCAAGGTGCAGATGCACCATGGAGAGATGCAAAGGCATTATAACTTCCTCGTTTTTATTTTCCACTCCTTTCCTAATAATACCTAACATTCTATTTGCTTTCTTTCTCACCGCTGCATACTGAGCAGATAGTTTCAAATTATCATCAACGATGATTCCTAGATCCTTTTCCTTGTCGGTGACTCCTAATCAAGAAACGTGTTCTTATCCATATCTTTATGGAACACTGTCACAAAGGAATCTCCAATTTTCTTTACTTACACATCCAAAAAAAAAAAAAGTGTAAAAATCACAATGTAAAGTGATAGTAATCCAAGGATGATAGCTATTGAAATAATGAATATCTGTAAATCAAGCTTATCCTCCTCCCACACCAAAAAAACGTCAACATAACGTACCCCAAATTTCACTTTTTGAAAAAATGCAGCTGTGTGTACATGTTCTTGTTCAAAGGTAGTCATAAATAGATTTGCTATTGACCGAGCTATTGTGGCCCCCATAACAACTCCCGATATTTGGTGATAAAGGGGTCCTTCTACTAAGGTACGCCGAAAAATGGTCTGTGCTGTTGTAGATGTGGTATGATGTGCGCAGGTCCATTCTTCAGCGCGCCTGCAAAAAAGGTCTTTTTTGGGCAGAAAATGGACGTGCGGCAAAATAAAAATTGGCGTGCGTCCATTTTGGGCCTGAGACTTTACCACCACCCACTGAGTTAGCAATGAGGTCTCACACGTTAACCGGGCAGTAATCGTCAGTGCATGTACACTGCTGATTACCACCCGGTTAGCGGTAGAAAATAAAAAAATATTTTTGGCCGCACGTATTGGATGCACGTAAAAAATGGAATTACCGCCCATGGCTCACGGTCACCGGGCAGTAGTTCCAAATTGACATGTGTTGGACATGCATAGACGCCTTCGCACCTTAGTAAAAGGGCCTCTAAATTTGTCCTGAAACAGAAAAATAATTATTTTTCAATGCTATAGTGGCAAGATCTACTATAAAAGAAGTTAGTACTGTCAATAATGACCTTTTCTCCAAAAGTCTATCCAATACTTTAATGACTTCATTCTGTGGAATTACAGTATAGAGGGAAGTGGTATCCAAAGTAGCAAGAAGACAATGTTGAAGATTATCCTGCAATTCAAAAAAACATCTCATAAACTGAGTAGAATCTTTAATATATAATTTCCCCTTCATCACTAAAAGTTGCAAAAAACAATCTACGTAAATTGATATAGGTTCAAGCAATGACCCTCAGCTTGAGACAATGGGCCTTCCAGGTGGATTGTCCAGAGTCTTATGAATCTTTGGCAATGAATACAACACTGAAATCTGTGGATGACCAGTATTCAGAAAATGAAAGGTAAGAAAACATTTTGAATACCCTTCACTAGTTACTCAAAAAGTTTAGCCTTCAAGTTTGAAGTGGGATCTTCCTGTAATTCTATATAGTCGATATGAACTTGATGTTGACGATAAATCTCACTTGTATATTTATTCCTATCCCGGATAGCAATGGTGCCTCTTTTATCGGCTTTTTGAATCACAATAGCTGTATTATTTCTTAATTATTCCAGATCTTGTTTCTTACAACTGGACACATTATATATAGAATGCTTTCTTTTTAGCAACTCGTTCAATATACTGAAATTCTTGTAGAACCAGGTGCTTGAAAGAGGCCAATACCAGATCTAAAGGTCCAGAAGGAATCAAAGTGAATTTATTCTTAACAATGGATTGATCCATATGTTCTGCTTCTTTATCAAATAAAATAAACCTTAAGCTGCAATGTTCTCAAACATCTCTCCAGATCAACCCTATTTTGAAATGCATCAGACCTTTGGATGGATAAAAAAATTTTTTTAATCTTTATTTATTAGCTTTTAATAAACATAATATTCATTTATAAGTGTTAATTCACAAGAAGAAAAAATATTCAAAATATAGAAATACAACAAATTCCTCAATATCCTCTTACTATCGTCCACAATCTCTAGGTAAATGATCCAAGAAAAGGAAAAAAATATTCTTACTTACAATTTAAGCACACAAAACTGTTAATCAAAAGAAACATCTATCTCAGATGGTTTCCTCTAGCCTGCTCTTACAGTGTTACATAAGGGACTTAGACTTGTACTCTAATCTCTTCTCTTTTTAAAAATTCTTCCAACTGTTTTGGGTCAAAGAATTGGTATTGTTTGGATTGAAATTTCACTCTACAAATACAGGGAAATCTCAGAAGAAAGTCGGCTCCCACTGCTACTGTTCTAGAACGCAGTAGT
The DNA here is from genome assembly GCF_901765095.1 of Microcaecilia unicolor. Taxonomy (NCBI): domain Eukaryota; kingdom Metazoa; phylum Chordata; class Amphibia; order Gymnophiona; family Siphonopidae; genus Microcaecilia; species Microcaecilia unicolor. The sequence goes on along the minus strand of NW_021963635.1, from coordinate 52,127 downwards.
AGGAACCTCTTACGTCTCCTCTGTGTTTCCCTGGAAGATATGGAAAAACTCTTATCTTTAAACCCAAAAATCTGAATCCAGGTGCCTTAGAGAAAGTTTAAGTACTGCGTCTCTATCGATTTCTAAAGCAAATGTTACAAGCAAAGTAGTTCTCTGTGTAATAACTTCAAGAGAGGATTCCAGGAATGCAGTCAGATTCATTGCCGCCTGTGCAGGTAAATTTTCAGATGATTTAACATCAAGCTGAAGGTAAAAAGCTCTAGTTATCGGTGGCAATGATGTCTCCTGCATTCCTAGGATCTCAACTAAGAATTTTTAACCATTTGAATGGGAGGAATCAAAGGCGACCTAGGAAAGTTTATAAAGCGAAGAGTCAATCTCTTTGATTGATTCCCCAAATACTCTAAACGTCTTGAAGTAAAGTTTTTCTCCTTAATTGAAATCTGTTCAAAAAGTTCAAGTTTACCAGTTCTTTCAGTCAGCCTTTTGACTTCCAAAGCCTGAGAGTCATTAATTTGAAATTGATTCAACGCAGTCTCAGATAAAGCTCTAATTGTCTCTGTATTTTGATAAATCAAAGTTTGTAAAGCAATTTGAGTGGTAAAAGTCAAATCCCAGAGTGTTTCTAAGGTCACTACGGCAGGTTTCACTATCTTCCCCAATAAAATTTCCGGTTGAGGGGCTTTCACAGCCTGCTCCAAAATACTCACTGTTTTTGACAAAACTACGTGAGCAGTTGTTTGTTCCGGCTCTCCTAGGCTGTCAGCACCAGTTCTTCTCTCCTGTAGGCTCCCTCCCTGATCACTCTGTATACCACTTCGGTCCGAGACATCAGGGCTCACAGGAAAAGTTTCCCTTCCGGGTTGAGGGGGCGCCGCATGCTCAATGGGGCTCAGGGAAGCCCTGTCTACTCTACACTGCTGTTCAGTGTCGAAACACTGACTCCGGCAGAAGGAGATGAAACCGCCATGGGACCGGGCATGACACCAAACTGGTCCAACGTCTGTTAGAGCCGGGGCACTCCACTCGGGACAGGGGAGCCTCCCGAACCTTGCCTCTCCTTTTTCCCATCACTCAGACGGGTAAGGCGCTCATTTCAGCGAAAGTCAGATCAGCCTCGGCACCGTGTCTGTTGACGCTTCTTACAACGCGGCCATCTTGGATCAGTACCCTCCTGGATGGATAAAATTGATAACTCCTTAGATAATACCAGGTGCTCATCCCTAGAGAGGGAATAACTTAATAAATTTACCACTACATAATTATTCATTGTTGTTATGATCAAGTATTGGGGCAATCTTGAGGAATCTGAGGAGGTGGAGGTACTTGAGTATAATCCTGATGGTCTTGTTGGCTTATACCCCATCTCATCCATTGCTGTCTGTTTCCTTTGTAACACCTTCAAAGTCCTCGCCTCTTGCCTAAAAAAGGTTTCACAGACCCAGAAAAACTATTAACCCCTAAAATTCTGATACAGCAGTGAGGGATGTGCCTTATACGAAACACTGGCCATCGCTGGTCCTGGAGATTTGAGAAGCTGGCTGAGACGCATTATTAAGTTAAGTTTGTCTACAATGATGATAAGTCTGTGCACTATATTTGAATTACGATCAGTATAGCTCTATAAGCTGAAATTGCTTGGAGCTCTTTGAGGCTTTTCCTTCCAATTAGAAGTTATTATCACTTGATTTTTGTAATATGCAACATTTTTAAAGTTTATATTATTTTGTTACCACATCCCTTTTGGCCGTTGTTTAAAAATACCATCTTGGAAGCCCAGGCCAAATGTATTCCACGTATTAATAAAGGCGGAAAGAGGAGCAAATGGCAGTCAGTGTGGTTAAAGGTGAAGTAAAAGAGGCTATTAGAGCCAAAAGAACATCCTTCAAAGAATGGAAAAAAGATCTGAATGAAAAAAATAAGAAGCAACATAAGCACTGGCAAGTTAGATATAAAGTATTGATAAAGAAGGCTAAAAAATATGAAGAGAAACTTACTGCAGAGGCAAAAACTCATAGTAATAACTTTATCAGGTATATCAGAAGCAGAAAGCCTGTCAGGGAATCAGTGGGACATTAGATCATCAAAGAGTAAAAGGGGCCCTCAGGGAGGACAAGGTCATAGCATAAGACTGAATGAATTCTTTGCTTCGGTCTTTACTGAAGAGTATGTAAGAGATTTTTCTGTGCCAGAAATGGTTTTCAAGGGTGATGGTACAGAGGAAATGAAACAAATCTCAGTGAACCTAGAAGATATACTGATCACATCGAGAAGTTAAAGAGCAATAATTCACCTGGTCTAGATGGTATACACCCCAGGGTACTTAAAGAACTCAAACATGAAATTGTTGATCTGCTATTAGTGATCTGTAACCTGTCATTAAAATAGTTAGTATCTGAAGATTGAAGGGTGGCAAATGTAACACTGATTTTTAAAAGGAGTTTCAGGAGTGATTCAGGAAATTACAGACTGGTAAGCCTGACTTCAGTACCAGGCAAAATAATGGAATAAAATTACTAAACACATGGACAAAAATGGTTTAATGGGACAGAGTCAACAAGGATTCAGCCTAGGAAAATCTTGCCTCACCAATTTGCTTCATTTCTTTGAAGGCATGAATATCATATGGATAAAGGTAAGCTGGTTGATGTAGTGTATCTAGATTTTCAGAAATCTTTTTAAAAAGTCCTTCTTGACTCTTGAGAAAATTAAAAGGCCATGGGATAAGCGGTACTGTTCTGTTATGGATTGGGAACTGGTTAATAGATAGAAAACAGAGGGTAGGGTTAAATGGCCATTTCTTTCAATGGAGGAAGGTGAATAGTGGAGTGCCCCAAGGATCTGTACTAGAACCAGTGCTCTTTAACATATTTATAAATGATCTGGAAATGGGAACAACAAGTGAGGTGATTAAATTTGTAGAGGACACAAAACTATTCAAAGTTGTTAAAACACATGCAGAATGTGAAAAATTGCAGGAAGATCTTAGGAAACTAGAAGACTGGGCATCCAAATGGCAGATGAAATGTAATGTGGGCAAGTGCAAAGAGGTACACATTGGGAAGAATAATCCAAATCATAGTTACTTGATGCTAGGTTCCACTGTAGGAGTTATCACCCAAGAAAAATATCTAGGTGTCATCATTGACAATATGTTGAAATCTTCTGCTCAGTGTACAGCAGTGGCCACAAAAAGCAAACAGAATGCTAGGAATTATTAGGAAGGGGATAAAATAATATTTTAATGCATCTGTATTGATCCATGGTGCAACTTCACCTTAAGAATTGTATGCAATTCTGGGCAACATAGCTCAAAAGAGATATAGCAGAATTAGAAAATGTTCAAAGAAGGGCAATCAAAATGATTAAGGAGGAGCTCCTTTCATATGAGAAAAGGCTTAAGAGGTTAGGAATCTTCAGGTTGGAGAAGAGACGGCTGAGGGGGTAGAGGTCCACAGAAACCAGTGGTTTTGGTCCTGGCCGAAACTGAATCCGCAGCTGAAATCTGCCACTTGGTTTCAGCCAGAACTGAAACCATGGCCCCAACTACAGAGGTGAGTTAACATGCATAAAATTGTGTTTATTAGTAGACAAAAAAAATTAATGGTGACAAAAATGCATAAAAGATTGCCTGATTCTATTACATACAAAAAGGAGCTTGCAATACACACAAAAATATTGCCAGACTCGACAAAGATCTGTGTTTTGGCAGTAAACATCTGCCTCAGGGTCACAAAATCTAACTCATATATTTTCAATAAATCGGCATGGTTGAGCAAAAATAGACAGAACAATCTGCAAGCGCTTCAAGAGTTAATGGATCAAGCTGTATGCTTCTAAAGCAAACTCCTTTTTGTATGGAATAGAATCAGGCAAAATTTATATGTATTTTATAGTTTTAGAAAATGTTGCCATCATTGATATTTTGTCTACTAATAAACACAATTTTATGTCTGTAGATGGTTGGATTTTAATTGATCTCCCCTCCTGTTTGTTTGATTTGCAATATTCATAGGTGTTTTTTCTCCTTTCCTTTTTTTGTGATTACCTTTTACCAAGGTCAACAGATTTTTATTTGTTCCATTATGGCTGAAAAACGTCCAAGTATTAGGAATGCCAAGGTCCCGCCCTTAACATGCCCCTGACACACCCTTGTGATTTGAGCACTTGGACTTCATAAAAGAACCTTTAAAAATTGGTTTTGAAAATACCAATTTGGCTGTTTTGTGAGAAAAATGTCCAAATACAGATTTATGTCACTTTTTGGACGGTTTTCTGTTTTGAAAATTAGTTCCTTATTTTCTCTGTATTTTACTCGACATTTACAGGGATTTTCAGGAGAAAAGTAGCTCCTATCTGCAATACTTTAGGATGAAGCAGGAGAATCAGCTGCCTCTTCTTTTATTTGGTACTAGTTACATCTGAAATATCTGAATTTTCAGCCCACAAAATACAGCATCTCTATTTTTTTGTTACATTTGTACGCTGCACTTTCCCACTCATAGCGGGTTCAATGTGGCTTATATTATATACAGGTACTTATTTGTACCTGGGGTAATGGAGGGTTAAGTGACTTGCCCAGAGTCACAAGGAGCTGCCTGTGTCTGTAGTGGGAATTGAACCCAGTTCCCCAGGACCAAAGTCCACCATACTAGCCACTAGGCCACTCCCAATCAGTGCCCAAAGTTAAAAGCAATCTCAGTGTAGAAGGGGTCATTTGCTGCTCAATAGAGATCTCTTAAAAAGTTGTTAAACTCATTTTTCAATATCTATTACTGGATCCAGAAAATCAGGAGAAATTCCAGAAACAGGAGGTTTAGATTTTACAGACATAAAAGCTTTCACTATAGAGGGATGACCGGTTTCTGGAATTTTCAAAATCTCCAACATGTACTTACTAATCATTTCTTCTGCAGATATATTTGGTTCTTTTGGAAAGTTTATAAAATGTAAATTCTTATTTCTCAAAACATTATCTGTGTTTTGAAGTATTATGTGTAATAGCCAGTTATTCATTAAAGTTGAATTCTGTTGGAAAACATACTCTATTTGAACATCTGTTTTCTGAACATTTTTTTGAAGAGTTCAGCTGCTGTTGTTGTTGGGAGTTAAATTTCTCAAGAAAATACTGATTTTGTAGAGACTGAGGAGTGAATGGTAGAAATAACAGTTTACCTAGCTCTTCAATGGCTGACCAAATAGAAGTCAGAGAATTTCAGCCAGCCATTGCAAAGTGAAAGCAAAAACCAGAACAGAATGCCCTCCACCTGAATCTTGTCTTTGAGCCTTTAATCCAGGTGATTCCCCACACTTCCACTAAGGGAGCTGTTGTGCCTCCCTCATAAGACACAGCTGTATGCATGGAATTCGTCGACAGGTCTGCTCTTGATGTTGCTAATGTTGAGACCACCACAATATCCACTCTTGCAGTTATTCCTGTGGCTGGATTAGGCGGGTGCTGCTATTCTCCCAAACTCAGAGATCTCAACGACCAGAGTAATAGCATCCAAGGGTTCCTGCACTGTTACCAATGGCTGAAGTCCAGGTCCAAAACCTGATACAGAGTGCTAGAGATGCCTATCCATCAGTCCCAAGGTAGGTTTATTTATTATCTCATTTATACCCCATTTTTCCCAACAGCGTCAGGCTCAATGTGGCTTACATCGCACCGCAGAGGCAGACGCCAATGCAGTAAATTATGCTAATACAACATAAAACCTACATAAGAAATAATGGAGGATGGGGAAGGAACAAAAGGAATAGGGAAACCAGGGGAGAGAAGGGAAGGGTGGATGTGTCCAAAATTGTTATTAGATTGATGTCTATCAAGCAGTGGATACACATGCTGAGTCCTTGGGGTAGGCTTTTCCAAATAACATGGTCTTAAGAGATTTCCTGAAATTTAGATGGTTGTGGATGGTTTTTATAGTTTTTGGCAAAAAATTCCATAGTTGTGAGCTGATGAAGGAGAAGGATGAAACATATGTGGATTTATACTTAAGCCCGTTGCAGTTTGGGTAATGAAGGTTGAGTTGGAGTAGCTGAAACAAACCCTTGACTACCTTCTTTTCTGTTCTTCCCCATCAGAGACAGACAGAAAAAAAACAAGAAGGAAAATATCTCCGACACTCACAGTGCTAAAGGCCATCTTGCCCTGTCCCCTGTTTTGTTTATTGTCTTATTTACTGCTTTTGTACAGCAATAAATATCTGCATGGAATTTTCATCTGTTTCCTTATTACCAGTGGTCAAAGTGAATCCAGTGTCAGAAGGAGGTATAATTATTACCCTAGGCACAGTCATCAGCTCATTTCCCTACAGTATGGAAAAGCTCTAGATATTTGACACTGGACACACAGCATAAATCATTGTTTCAGTTACGCTACCCCCTCCCCAGATTCTTCACTAAGAGGGTCTTTAGAGACACCAATGCATTCCTATGGGGGTCTCTAACACTTAGCGTGCCCACAATTTTAGTAAAAGACGCCCTAAATGAGACTGGAGTTCCCGGACGTTGGTGGGAGGGGGAATCCCAGAAGAAGACTTTTAAACATATGTTGGAATTGTTCCCTTATCCAAGAGTTCTGGGAGGTTATAAGGAATATTCAGGGCTTCACAAACTTCCTGACACCTACTTTGTGCTGCTGGACACAGATGGCAGCAGAGAGGGGTTGCCGGAGGGAGTAAAAGGGTGGTAAACTTGCTTTTGACGGTGGCTCGATGATTGATTGCCACTAATTGGAGGAAATTCAGACCCCTTAGTGCATGAATAACATAAGGAAATCTGGAAGATATATATTATGGAAAAGCTGCCTGCAAGTGTTCATGCTTGACTGGTTTCTGTGGTAGTCCTTTGAGTGAGGCAAGTTTTATCATACTCAGCTGTTGCAGGCACCTTCCCATCCCTGAGGACTGAGTGTAAGTTGGAACTGGTTGCATTTAGGAGAAATGTAGACATTGTGATACGGGTTCGGATGATGGTGTTGCTGTTAAATTATGCATAAATGAATGCAGGATTCGCTATACATGCAACTGTGTAGTACCATGGAGGAGTGGTGAATACGAAGAGAGTGGAAATAGCTATATTGCCACTGTTTTTGTAATGCATGACTTTTCTTTTTTTGAAAGCCATTTTAACAGATCACTGCAACACAGTAATAGCTTGGCTATTTGTTTCCCTATTGTGCTCTTGTTGGGTTACAATGTTTGTAAAGTTTAATTGTGTACAATCCTAATAAAAATATAGTTACAAAAATAATGTGCCACTTCCTTAATATATTGTTATGAGTCTAAAACTTAAGTTCCAAAGGCCTGCCAAAATAAACATTTCATATCACTTTCCAGCCTCAGAGGAATAGGAAGCCTATTCCATTCTACTGGACCTGCAATGGAAAAGGCACGTGACCGTATCTCAGCAAAATGGATTTTGGGAATAGATAGGAGAGTCAGCTATTATGTGCATTTGGAACATAGGGCTCTGCTTGGTTTGTAGATCTTCAAAATAGTGGACAAATAAAGTGGAGCATCCTGACATTCTGCCTTGTGAATCACAATTAACACTTTGTATCTAATTCAATAACAGGCTCATTTTCAAAAGAGAAAAACGTCCAAAAAGTGGACATGTTTGCATTTGCACGTTTATCTCTCAAAAATGTCCAAAATCTGTATTTTTGAAACCTATTTTTAGATGTTTTTTCTGCGGTCCATCTAAATCTCAAGAGGGCATGTTCAAGGTGAGATTTGGGCGTTCCTAAGACAGACGTCTTTCAGCCATAATGGACAAAACAAAACGTCCAAGACTAAAACTTAGATTTTTTGAGCTAGGCCTGTTTTTATAACACATAACTGCAGTGGAACTTGAACCCACTTCCCCAGGATCAAAGCTTGCTACACTAACCACTAGGCTACTCCTCACAAGAGGTACCCCAAATGACAAGATCACCTCCCTTTACTCCCCCAGTGGTCACTATCCCCCTCCACCCCAAAAAATGTGATTAAAAGATGTTATACTCAGGTCCATTAGAATAGCATGTAGGTCCCTAGAGTAGTCTAGTAGTGGTGCAGTGCACTGCAGGACAGGTGGACCCCAGGCTTCTACCTTCCCCTACTTGTTACACTTGTGGAGGAAACTGTGAGCCCTCCAAAACCCACCAGAAACCCACCGTGCTCCCTTCCCCTTTAAGGGCTATGGTAGTGGTGTACAGTTGGGGGTAGTGGGTTTTGGGTGGGTTTTGTAGGGCTCAGCAGACAAGGTAAGGGAGCAGTGGTCAGATGGGTACCTGGGAGCATTTTATAAAGTCCACTGCAGTGCCCCCAAGGATGCCTTATTGCTTTCCTGGGATGTCACTTTTCTACTATTCTACCTGATGCCAAGCTTTCTATTTTTTTTATAGCATCTGAGTCTTTTGTCTATTGTTTATCATTAGATTTGGGCTTTGAGTTCAGATCTATAGATGAAAAGGAGGTCTCATTACATATATCTAAATACCAGAGTGCTATTTTTTCATACTTCATAGCAAGAGTGTACATTCCCTAATTACCTGTCTCAATGCAAGTGAAGCTTTTACCTCCTCAGAGCATGTAAATGGTTTCATCCCTGTATGGATTCTCTGATGCCTTGTGGGGCTTTCTTTCGAACCAAAGCGTTTACCACACTCAGGACATGTAAATGGTCTCACTCCTGTTTGTATTCTCTGGTGCATTGTGAGGTTTACCTTCTGGCCAAAGCTTTTACCAGACTCTATACATGCAAATGGTTTCTCTCCCGTGTGGATTTTCTGATGCTCTTTGAGATTTACATTACAACCAAAGCTTTTACCACACCTTAGAAAATGTGAATGGTTTCACTTTATTGTGGATTTTCTTGTGTATTTGGTACGTTTTGCATTTGGATGTATTTGTTTGAAAATGGACCAAAAAATAAAACATCCCAATCACAAAACATTTTTCCAAACAGCATTTTCAAAAGGAAAAGATAGACTTTTTTTTTTTTTTTGTAGAAAATGACCTTTCCTGTTCTGATTTTGGGTGTTTTACAAAAACCGTCCAAATTCAGACTTAGATGTCATATCCAAAAATGCCTCTTGTGCATCTGACTTGCCCAAAGTCACAAGGAGCTGCAGTGGGAATTGAACCCATGCTGCCAGAATCAAAGCCTGCTGCACTAACCATTAAGCTACTCCTCCTCTGTTTTAGAGTTTTGCATTTGGACATTTTTTGTTCAAAAATGGACAAAAAAAAGGACGTCCAAATCACAAGACATCCATAGCATTTTTGAACACAAAAGATAGACGTCTATCTTTTTCGAAATTGACCTGCTTTCCTGTTCAGAATTTGGACATTTTTGTAAAACGTCCAAATTCTGATTTAGACATTCTATCGAAAATGCCCCTCCACGTCACTACCAGCTAACAAAAAGAACTGAGAACATGTGAGTCATGGAGAGTTCCTATAAGCAAATAAATGGCGCCATTTTGGAACAGATACAGTGATCTCAGACTCTGCAGAGGTAAACCTAACTTTAATGTTAACAGTAGTCATTGTAAAACAGTACTAAAATTTTCAGAAGATAACATGGGTTTAATTCTACTGAACAACTGAAGTCTGAAAAAAGGCTGATCTGATAACAGCTCTACTATTCCATTTCATTGTTAAATTAGAATCTAAAATCAATCCCAAACTACATATTGTGAAAAGATGATCTGAATATTACTAAAGTCTGGATAGGAGGGAGGTTCTGACATGGGGGAGCAGCAGATTACTATAAGTTCCCTTTGTGCAAGATTTAAACTCAAAACCTATTCACTGTCATCAACCCATCACTGCTTATAAAGCGTGCTTAAGCTTGTCCATGGCTAGGGAGAAGAAAGAATCCAAAATAATTGAATGTCATCAGTGTAGATACAATACCAGACCAGTTGCATCTCTAGACAGAACTATTTGGAATGCCAGTAGGGGGCAAGCTAGGTATGGAGGGGGCATGCCAAGGTGGCATTTCTGCACATCATGCCTTCCCTCCCTCCCCCAACTCACACCCCTCTTTCAATCCCCTTTCTTAAATTAACAGTGTGAAGCACATGAACTTCTATGCATAAAGAACCCCCTCCCCTTTCAGGTAGTTTTAGCTACTAGGTAAAAACGCCATTATAATTAATAGCATCATTCAACCAATTATTCTGTGTGGAATGAAGCCTGGAGCATATACAGGAATGGACAGAATCTTAATATAAACCCTGAAACTCATTTCTGTTTCACAAACTCCATATTCCCCAACAACAGAGCTATCCCTCTTTTAACATGCTATATTACAAAAAAAAATATTCAAATATGATTTATTTTGTTACATTTGTACCCTGTGCTTTCCACTCATGGCAGGCTCAATGTGGCTTATATGGAGGATTAAGTGACTTGCCCAGAGTCACAAGGAGCTGCTTGTGCCTGAAGTGGGTATTGACCTCGGTTTCTCAGGGCCAAAGTCCACCACCATAACCACGAGGCCACTCTTCCACTCACCTTAGTAATGGCACACGCTTCTTCCCCTGCCAGACCCTTGCTCACATCAGATGGGCTTTTGTTCATGGGGTGATACAACAGAAAGTGGAGACCACTAATCTGAACATTTTATTTTGGGTGCCAAGGGCCTGGTTTCAAATAGGATGGGACACTTTACCAAATAACACAAACTCTGCAAAAAGACATTCAAAACCTATATAGCAAACGTACTAAACCATAACAGGCCTAACCCACCAGACAGTGCAGTAAATATTACACTGGGCCACTACTGGGAAACTAAAACAAGCTTTATACAGACAGTATGGCACTCATTTTCAAAGCAGATGGATTCCTCACAATGCCTTTAAAAAGTCCTCTTGCTAAAAACATTCAAATCTTGATTTTGGAAAGTCAGAATTTGGCCATTTCACGCTGCAGTTTGACCAAATAGCAAGGGGGTGTGTTGTGGTTGCTGTCCTCCTCCCTCTCCCCTGAAAGTGAAACAAGAAAGGAAATCCAGGCTCTATGTCAGATGCAGATATTATATATATTCTGAACAAACAGCAAGCAGGTTAGAGGACTAGCCTAGTGGTTAACATAGTGGACTGTAAACCCAGGGATGCAGGTTCAAATCGTGTTATGACTTTTAATTTTGTTTGTTATGGGGCTCCCTCCAGCAACAGAAAAATACATATAAGACGCCTGCAAGCCTGAAGGTTATTGAAGTGATGTACATTCAGGTACAGTAGGCATTTTTTTTCTGTTCCTGAAGGGATCACATTTACACGTGATACAAAATAGGAGACCAGAGAAACTGAAATGGAGACACCCCCCCTCCCCTCAGTCCAAGAAAGCCAGACTCTATAAGCAGTGGAATACTGGTATAGAGAAACAGAAATGCATTTTCTCCTGTACCTTGTAATTATACAGAAATAGAAAAGATGTACATTTTATTTTCTACCTTTGTTGCACTTTATATTTAACTAGTAAAAAAGGCCCGTTTCTGACACAAATGAAACGGGCGCTAGCAAGGTTTTCCTCGGAGTGTTTATGTTTGGGAGAGTGTATGTGAGAGTGACTGTTCCGCCTTGATGTCAGAAGAAGGCGGAACACAGCGAAGGGAAGGCTAGAGACGTCAGGAGCGCCGCCTCCTTCCCTGATGCTGCGCTGCCGGAATTGTTTGGTTTTTTTTTCCGCCCTCGACGTCATGACGTTTGACGCGAGGGCGGGGCAGAGTCGGCTGCTGGCTTCACACCACGAATCCACGAACCCTACAGGGAGTGTTTGAGTGGCTTCAGAACGTTGTCTTCAGAATGTTCACGGTGCGTTTTATTATATTAGATTGGGCTGTTCCCAGTCTCTTTTCCATTTTCATTGTGTCTGTTGTCTCTTAAATTATTTTCCAGATTTGTCTTTCCATTTCTTCTCTCTTTCTTGTCTTCTTCTTTTCCTTCTCTACATCAGTCTGGCACTGACCTTTTTCTGTCTTTATATCCACCTATTTGATTTTACCCTAATTTTCCCTATTTTTCACCCTCTTCTTAGTTTCCTACTTTTTACCTCACATCTACCTACTGACTTTTCTTATCTTCTTCTCATCACCTCTCGAGCACCTCCCCTTGTTCCCTCTGTCTCGCTCCCTAGTCCTCCATTTCATAGTAACTTAGTAACCTTGTAGATGATGGCAGATTAAGACCTGAAACAGTCCATCCAGGTCTGCTCAACATCATCTGTACTCTCCCTCTCAGTCCTCACTACCCTCCACTGCCTCTCATCCCCTCACCAGCCCCAGTTCCATCCCTGTCTCTCCTTTCTTCCCTTGCCTCCAGGTTATTCTTTTAATCTCTTACCCTCTACCCTATTCATATTGCCTCTCTTTTATCACCTTTTAAACCCATCTCCACCCTCACTCAACCCCCTCAGAGACCCATCCCCTTCCTCCAATACCCCTCATCAGGACTTCCATCCCTTTTCAAAGCCTCTCTTTTTCTCTCTAGTCTTCCAGATCATTCATATTATGTCTTAGCCTTCCCCCACACTTCATTCCCTCTCTCTTACCTCCAGTTCACATCCTCACTCATTCTCCAAAACTCATCAACACACTCCCACTCTTACCTACCAATTGCCAGATCCTCACTATCACCTCAAAAGTCTCTATCTCTCCCATCCATATTTCCCCAACACTCCCTAACTCAATCACCAATTTCCAGTCATCTGTTCTGTTCCCCTAGCCCCATCCTCTAATTTCATCCATCTTCTGTTCTTTTCTCCATCCCTGACTCCCATCTTCTGCTCTTTCCAGGGCCTCTGGTCCCATTGACACTTCTTCTCTATCCATGCCCACCATTATTCCCTGTGCATCCCTATCTGTCCTGTCTAGCATCTACCCTCTGTGTTTCCATCCCCAACCCCCCCTAGGTTCAGCATCTGCCCACTGTGTGCTCATTCCTCCCCCTGTATCCCTGCCCCTCCTTGTGTCCACATTTTCCCCCTCTCTTCCCTTTCTTCTCCTTTACCCCACTTCCCAAGTCAGGCGTCCTTTCATTTTTCTCTCTCCATCTTGCCTCCAAATGTTTCCCATTCTCCGTTCCCCTCCTCATCTCTCTCTTCTCTTCCTTCTGATCATCTGCTTCCCCTCCATCCGAGCATCTCTCTCTCACTCTCCTATCCCTCAATGACTCCAGCCTTCTCCAACTCTGTTCCCAAATGCCTTATCTAATCTCTCTCTTCTTTCCAGGCCAACTCTACCCTCCCCATCTAGCATCTCTCTCCCTCCCTCCCTGTCCTGTGGTCAGGCATGTTTTATCTGCCACTAGGTCTGGCATCTTCCACCTGTGCCCCACCCCAGTGGTTCATTAACTCTTTTTATTCCCCTCCTTCTCCCCCCTCCCGTTGCCTTTCTCATTCATCGCAGGCAGTTTCAGCAATCTAGGCAGACAGTCTCAGAAACTTTCTTTCTGCAGCATCCCTCCTACATAGGGACAGGATGTTGTGTCAGAGGAGGTGGGACGCTGCAGAAAGAAAGCTTCCAGGACCTGCCTGCCTTGATCGCTCACACTGCTGGTGATGAATGAGGAGGTTGGAAGAGCACTAGGGGGGAGGAGGAGAAAGGGAACAAAGAGAGTTACTGGATCTTGAAAGGAGGGGATGTGGGTGGAAGATGCCAGACAGGGAGTGAAGCACCATGTCCTGCTACTTTCCTCCTGAACTATACGCCTGGTCAAACTGGGGTGGCAAAGGAGTGGCAAGCTATTTTTTTGGGGGGGGGGGGGGGGGGGTCGGCACCTGCCACCCTATAGCATCACCTATGTACCAGATCTTAGGTTTATGAAATACTTTACAGATCAGCACCAGATAAAGGTTGCATATTAGGGCATATAGAGAAGACCCCTGCAGAATTCCAGCCTTCCTTAAGGCAACCTGCTGAACTTGCACTCTCTGTCCACCTGAAAATGAGGGAAAACCATAATGTGATCTCAAATTTCAATGAAGTCTGTGTACCAGCCTCTCTTTACCAGACTTTGTCACTATGCTACAGTAGTAGAGGTCTGAGTTCAAACTGACTACTAGTCCTCGTAATGAATGCTTGATGCTTCCAACACCAGTAAGGAGCTCACTTTGGCTCTCATGTTACTCAGGGAACTTGGTCGCTAACTGAATGACTTCTCCTTATCAATCATCTGGAGCTCTGAGCAATAGATTACTTCCTCCTGGTGTTAGTAACTTATCTGCAAGATCATTCAGTTCTAGTTCAGATTAGCAATCAAGTTGCTGTACTTTATGTCAACAAACAGAGAGCAACAGGTTCCCTTCATTTATGCCAGGAAGCAGCAAGATTTTGGAATTTTGTGATCTCCAGTCACATACAGATTCAGGCCACTTACTCCCAAGCATTCAGAATCACATAACCAACAGGCTTAGCAAAATTCTTCAACCTCACAAGTGGTCCCTGGGCCAACAAACCCTAAAGAACCTTCTTTGAAGTTTGAGGCACTCCTAAAATAGACCTCTTCACCAACAACAAAAATGCAGAGCTACCCCTCTGTGGTTAGTGCACCTGTCTTTAGATTGGCTGGCAAGAGATGTGCTGGCCACAAACTCATCTTGGCCCTCTTTTGTGCTTATCCCCCTATCCTTTTTCCCTGCACAAGTTTCAAAAGAGGCCCAGCACAATGATTCTCATGGCACCTGACAGGCCTTATCAGAACTGACTCCCTCTGCAGCCTTCATATATTTCCATCACTATCGTCCAGAACAGCCTTTTTCTATCAGGGGTCACATTTTACATTTTGTAACATTGGAGGGCCAAAACACGCACCATCATATTTTGCTGCATGTTTTGTCAAATAGTGGCAAAATAAAACGGTGCATTGTCCCCCTTCCCATCCTTCATCTGGTATCTCTCTCTCTCATGTACTTCTCCCTCTCTCAGTCTTCACCCAGTCTCTTTACCTTCACCTGGCTTCAGGTGCAGAAGAAACAGTGGGTTTCCTACTTCCTCACCACAGTACAGCTTTCTGCAAGCTTGGGCCATGTGGTGCTGGAAGTTTGGGTTGGTCTACTGAGACTTGAAACTGCATGATCACCCTGAACTTCCAGCACCACATGGCTGAAGCGTACAGAGAGTTGAGTCATGGCAGGGAAGCAAGAATCCCGCTGTAAGCATCACAAGAATTGCCAAGCTTCCAAGGGCCAGAAAAAAGCACTTGGTGGGCTGGATTCTGGCCCTCGGGCCATAGGTTGGACAAGCCTGATCCAGAACATTCACCCCTTCTGCATTCAGATCTCAATCACTACCTTGACAGTGTGACTTTTTCATGTCAAAACCACCTTTGCAGAAACGTTGCCTCCTATGGGGCCTTAATCTTGTCCTTATATCTCTCAGTGTGGCTTAGTAAACAAGGCCCTTAATCTATATAATGCTGAGATTTATGTCATTTTGTGTTTGTATTGTTTTTTTGTATTATTTTTTTAAATCAATAATACATATGCACGGTAATTACAGAAACAAGGGAATATTGCACAAAACAACAGTGCAAACATAATCAAACCTGTATTGTTTTAAATATTGTGCGTGTACATTTGTAACCTGCCTTGAGCGTTGGTAGGTGCAGACCACAGGTTTTTTTAAATTAATAATAAAACTTGCACATCACAGGATTCCGATAAAAATGGGAACAGTTTGCTTGGATTTGATTAGTACACATGGCTAAGTTGATGGAACTTTCAGAAAAGTTGAACACTAAATTACCTCATGAATTGATTTAGTTGGTTGATTGAGAACAGATTTTTCTCAGATTTTTTTGTGCAAGTATTTGTCAAAGGAAAGGGTAGAGAATACTCACTGATTTGTCCTTCAGAAGAAAGGCTGCACACTGTAAACCAGTTGCCAGCATCTTGTGTGCATTTCAAGAGACCGAGTCTGCTCTTTAAAATGTCAAAAGGAAAAAATAGAGGTGCTTTTATTTTAGTTTTCAACATTTTGTATTGATGACCACTACTTACATAATAAAAACAAATGAGATGATATGTCATCAAACTTTTAACAATGATATATCCTCCAACTCCCACCGAAAGCCCACCCCAACCTTCTATTATACAGTTCAACAATTTTTAATGATGACTTAGTGAGGTACCTAACTCCAATAATCTGCTCAATCCTTAAATCAAATCAGACAACCAAAAAAGGGTAAACCAAAGGTAACATTCCATCATCAAAGATAGTAAAAGAGAACCCTCTATTCATCATAAACCCTACACCGCCCCCCCCCCCCCCCAAGTTATACAACAGTGTATCCAGTGGTAGATGGTAGGAAGTTACAGTCATAAGCAGAACCATAACGTATAGAATACTAACGGCAAAATACTGAGCGGGAGGACTCCTCAAAAAGAGTAGTACTGCAAACAAAAAGGGGGAGCATCCCACAGACACCATGCCCATCTATCCCCAACCCAATAAGAATATTGCCAGAGCTCATCCCAACCCCACCATAATAAAGCCTGAGAGACCAAGTTTCTTATATAGTCTCCCAGAGCTCTCCATGCTCAGGGGGGCCTCAAATTCAATAACCTTACCCGTGATCCAGACCTCCCCTCCCAGGACACCCTAACCCAATCCGCTAAGCCCACCTCCTCTGATCACTCAGGAATATAATTTGTTTAACAAAGAACTACGCTCTGAGGGTGATAAAACATAAAGGTAAGAGTCCCAAATGAGCAAAAATCTCTGCATGTGCTTATGGGAGAAAGAAGCATCCCAAGCCTCCCAAAGGGCTAATGCATGCACCTGGTTCCTCTACCCTCAAAAAGATGGGCCATCCACTGAAACCCAAACCTGTAAGACACATTTAAGAGCTATATGCCTCAACTTTTGAAATAAAAGAAACTTCCTTTTCCCACCCATGGTCCCACCAGCTACAGCTCCCAATAAACAGGCCTGCGGGGTCAGAGGGACCAACAGGCTCATGGCAGAAGCAAAAAAAATCAGTTGTTCCAAAATGCTTGAACCTTCGGACAGCTCCACAAGGAATGAAAAAAATGAGTTTTCCTCTGCAGAGCATTTAAGGCACTGCGCACTGGGCACAAGCCCCGCGTGAAAAAGTTGCAATTTGGAAAGGTAAGCCCTGTGTATGATTCTAAAATGTGTTTCCTGTAACACAGTTGTCACTACTATCTGTGGTGTCTTTTTCAAGGCCAGAAGCAGGTCCCAATCATGCAAGGGGGTCCCAAGGTCCTATTCCCACCTAGTTTGCAACCATTCCAGATTCTTTCCCGCCATTCAGTCACTAAGGGCTCTATGGAGACCAGCTATAGACAACATTTCTTCAGAAATGGATGCAAAAAAAGTCTGCAAGCCTTCCCCTATCCGTACTCCAAAGGCTGGCTGGGGCAGACTAGATATATAGTGCTTTAACTGGCAGTAAGCAAAGCGGTCTCCCCACTCCCTAGAATCCGAGTCTATGAGGTCATTCAGCGGTTTTCAACTCTCCCACTGGGATAAGTATACGTTCTAAGAAAATCAAACCCCAGGTTTCCCACCTAACAAATGCTTGATTTTCTCTTCCAGGCAAGAAAGTTACATTACCATGAAGGGGCAGTTGATCTGACACTGTAGGATCCCCTACCAACAAACTCACCAAAACCTCCAAGTACCCCTTAGAGGCTTAAGGAGGACACTCCAACCCCAAAAGTGTGGGAACACCCAGTATGGAGCCTGCAGCAATGAAAGAAAATGAAAAGACGAAAATAAAGGAACTGGTTGACGGATAGACGCCAGAGTGTGGTGGTTAATGGAATTCACTCGGATGAGGGAAAGGTGAGTAGTGGAGTGCCTCAGGGATCGGTGCTGGGGCCCATTCTGTTCAATATATTTGTGAGTGACATTGCTGAATGGTTAGAAGGTAAAGTTTGCCTTTTTGCGGATGATACTAAGATTTGTAATAGAGTGGACACCCAGTAGGGAGTGGAAAACATGAAAAAGAATCTGCAGAAGCTAGAAGAATGGCCTAAGGTTTGGCAATTAAATTTAATGCAAAGAAATGCAAAGTGATGCACTTAGGGAGTAGAAATCCATGAGAGATGTATGTGTTAGGCGGTGAGAATCTGATATGTACGGACGGGGAGAGGGATCTTGGGGTGATAGTATCTGAGGATCTGAAGGCGAAGAAACAGTGTGACAAGGCGGTGGCTGTAGCTAGAAGGTTGCTAGGCTGTAGAGAGGGGTGTGACCAGCAGAAGAAACAAATCAAGGTAAGGTATATACAAAAAGTAGCACATATGAGTTTATCTTGTTGGGCAGACTGGATGGAACGTGCAGGTCTTTTTCTGCCATCATCTACTATGTTACTGTCCAGCTTATTTTCGAAAGAGAAGGCCGGCCATCTTCCGACACAAATCGGGAGATGGCCGGCCATCTCTCAAGGCCGGCGAAATCGGCATAATTGAAAGCCGATTTTGGCCGACCTCAACTGCAGTCCGTCGTGGAGCCAGCCAAACTTCAAGGGGGCGTGTCGGCAAGGTACAGAAAGCGGGACGGGGGCAGGACGGGGCCGTGGTATGAGATGGCCGGCTTCGCCCAATAATGGAAAAAAGAAAGCCGGCCCTGACAAGCATTTGGCCGACTTTACTTGGTCCCTTTTTTTCAGGTCCAAGTCCCAAAAAAGTGCCCGAACTGACCAGATGACCGCTGGAGGGAATCGGGGATGACCTCCCCTGACTCCCCAAGTGGTCACTAACCCCCTCCCACCCTCAAAAATACAACTTTAAAAACTTTTTTTGACAGCTTCTATGCCAGCCTCAAATGTCATACCCAGCTCCCTGACAGCAGTATGTAGGTCCCTGGAGCAGTTTTTAGTGGGTGCAGTGCACTTCAGGCAGGTGGACCCAGGCCCATTCCCCCCCTACCTGTTACACTTGTGGTAGTAAATGGGAGCCCTCCAAACCCCCCCCCCCCAAACCCACTGTACACACATGTAGGTGCCCCCCTTCACCCATAAGGGCTATGGTAATGGTGTAGAATTGTGGGGAGTGAGTTTGGGGGGGGGGGGTTGGGGGGGATTTGGGGGCTCTGCACCCAAGGTAAGGGAGCTATGCATCTGGGAGCTATTTTAATGGTTTTTTTTTTTTATTTTTAGAAGTGCCCTCTCGGGTGCCTGGTTGGTGTCCTGGCATGTCAGAGGGACCAGTGCACTACAAATGCTGGCTCCTCCCACGACCAAATGCCTTGGATTTGGCCAGGTTTGAGATGGCTGGCCTCCGAGGCCAGCCATCTCAAACCCGGCCATCTCTGACATTTGGCCAGCCCCAACCATATTATCGAAACGAAAGATGGCCGGCCATCTCGTTTGAAAATACAGTTGGCCCCGCCCCTTCGTGGCGCCGTCCTCTGAGATGGGCGCCCCTTGGAGATGGCCGGCCCCGTTCGAAAATACCCTTCCACGTATGTTACTATGTATTATAAGATGAGTTTAGCACCGCCTTACCAACAAACTCATAAAAATCATCTCTGGCTTCTAGCCACTTATTAAGTGGGCAATACATTAAAATACAATGCATAGAACCCACTAGGGAGGAATTAGATATTTTACAACATAAAATCTCCAGAGATGGAGAGGTAAATAGTTCTTCCAAAGTAATCATAAAGTTATCTTTATATAAAATTCCAATACCACCACCTTTCTTCCCTGGTCTTGATACAGATAAAAATTTATATCCCATTGTTCACAGTTCATTTAAAATTGGATCATTATCTGAAGTGAGCCAGGTTTCTGTAAAACAAACAAAGCCAGGATGTGATTCAGTAACCCAATCACTTATTAAATTCGCTTTGTTTTGCAGCGAGTGAGCATTCATATAAAAGACTGATATAGGAATTAAATCAGAAGCATACGTCATATGTGGTTCCATTAATTGACAATATTTTCTATAACATTTTTTAGTTTCATGGTTTATTTTGTCTCTATATGATCGTTGTTTCCTTTCTTTAATCAAAACCCCACTAGGCTTGGACATATGGTGGGAACAATCTACCAAAGCCTGTCTATTTATAGTGTCAGTTGTACACACGTTAGTAGTAGAAAAAGTCAGAAACCCATAAGTGATCAAGAAAGCTCTATCACTGATCTCACCTATGATTAAAAACAGCATAAAATAAAACCAGAACTTATCCATTTTAAGCTCCATAAAATATGTCTTCCAAAGACAAAATAATGGTGTGTGTTAATACCACACTTCAGGCGCCACGCCTTCAACTTGCGCCTTAGATGCTGCGCAGTGCGGCTTGCGCCACAAGGTGTTGCAGTTTAAATCCTAGCGCATCTTACGTCAGGCGGGAGTGGGCAGAGTCTAACTCCCACACCACAAACCAGCTGATGGTAAAGAGATTTGGTGGAGTATGCTCCCACACCCGGAATTGTAGTGAATGTAAAAGGAGCTGCAGAGCGATTCATAGAATAATAATGGCAGATAAGGGCCAAATGGCCCATCCAGTCTGCCCTTCCTCAGTAACTATTAGCTCCTCCTTTTCCTAAGGGATCCCACATGCCTGTCCCACACTTTCTTAAATTCCGACACAGTCCTCGTCTCCACGACCTCCACCGGGAGGCCATCCTTTCCGTTAAATAGTATTTTCTTAGATTCCTCCTAAGCCCATTTCCTCTTAATTTCATCCTATGTCCTCTCATTCCAGAGTTTTCCTTCATTTGGAAAAGGCTCACCTCCTGTACATTAATGACACTGAGGTATTTAAATGTCTCTATCATATCCCCTCTCTCCCGCCTCTCTTCTAGCATATACATGTTGAGGTCCATAATCCTGTCCCTTTATGTTTTATGACAGAGACCGTTTACCAGTTTGGTAGTTGCCCTCTGGACCGACTCCATCCTGTTTATATCTTTCCATAGGTGTGGTCTCCAGAATAGCTTGCAGTACTCCAAATGGGGCCTCACCAGAGACTTATATAAGGGCACTATCACCTCTTTTTTCCTGCTGATCACCCCTCTCCTTATGTACCCAAGCATCCTTCTGGCTTTTACCATTGTCTTTTCTACCTGCTTGGCCACCATAATGTCTTCAGACACAATCACCCCCAAGTCCCGCTTTTCTTTCATACACAGAAGCACTTCACCCCCTATACTGTACCATTTCCTTGGATTACTGTAACCCAAGTGCATGACCCTACATTTTTTAGCATTAAATCTTAGTTGCCAATTTTCAGACCAGTGTTCAAGCTTCAATAGATCCTTCCTCATGCTATCCACACCCTCTTGGGTGTCCACCCTATTACAGAGTTTGGTATTATCCGCAAAGAGACAAACTTTACTAGACAGCCCTTCCGCAATATCACTCACAAAGATGTTAAAAAGGGCCGGACCGAGGACCGATCCTGCGGTACACCACTGATAACATCTTTTTCCTCAGAGCAAGCTCCATTTAACACTACCCTATCCAGCTTATTTTCGAAAGAGAAAGACGCCCATATTTCGACCCAAATCGGGAGATGGGCGTTTGTTTCCCGTGGGCGCCCAAATCGGTATAATCGAAACCCGATTTTGGGCGTCCTCAACTGCAGTCCATCACGGAGACGAACAAAGATCACAGGGGCGTGTCGGAGTCATGGCGAAGGTGGGACTGAGGCGTGGTTATCGGCCGAGGAGAGATGGGCGTCTTTAGCTGATAATCGAAACAAGAAGGGCGTTTTTGACAAGAATTTGGTCCGCTTTATTTGGACCCTTTTTTTCAGGTCCAAGTCCCAAAAAAGTGCCCCAACTGACCAGATGACCATCGGAGGGAATCAGGGATGACCTCCCCTGACTCCCCCAGTGGTCACTAACCCCCTCCCACCAACAAAAACCCACTTTACAAACTTTTTTTGCCAGCCTGTATGCCAGCCTCAAATGCCGTACCCACCTCCATGACAGCAGAATGTGTTCTATCCTCTGACAGCCTTTCCCTGGTTCTGATGTGGGTCTCGGGTGAGTGTGACACCTTTTCTGTTAAGGGCACTGCAGAGTCACATCAGCAATGCATTGTGGTGGGTGTAGGGTATTGGGCTCCATGATTCCACTAGCTTGTGTTAAATGCTCACGATGTTGGTAGTTGGTAGGCTCTACTCCCATGGTGCTTTTCCTTCTGCTTACTGGGTCAGAGTGTGCCTTGTTTTGTTTCCGGTAGTCCATGAGGTAGTGGCCATTTGTGTAAGACACTTTTAGATCCCTTTCATGTGTTAGCCATGTTACAGCACTTAGTTCTTACCTTGAATGTTGCTGAAAGAGGGCATTGTACACCATTCTGCCAGCTTGGACCTACTGCTAATCTCAGTACCAGCGAGACTCGTTGCCAGTGGGGCACAACCTCTGATCTGCAGTTAACTGTAAGTAAAGGTGCTTATTCAAATAAAGGACATTTTCAGCGAGATTAGTCTTCAGGTGTGAACTGCTGTGCCAAGGTTATACACCAGCAACAAGTCCTGTCCCTGGAGTACTCTTAGTGGGTATTGCAGTGCACTTCAGGCAGCAGACCCAGGCCCATCCCCCCACCCGTAACACTTGTGGTGGTAAATGGGATGGCCTCTAAGACCCACTGTACCCACATGTAGTTGCCCCCCTTCACCCCTAAGAGCTATGGTAGTGTTGTACATTTGTCCCTCCCACGACCAAATGGCTTGGATTGGGACGTTTCTGAGCTGAGCGTTTTTAGTTTCCATTATCGCAAAAAAAACCGCCCATCTCAGAAGGGACCAAATCCATGGCATTTGGTCCGTCCAAACCGTATTTTCGAAATGAAAGATGGACGCCCATCTTTTTCGATAATACGGTCTGTCCCGCCTCTTCACATACCTATTTCGGACATAGACGCCCATGGAGATCGGCGTTCGCGTTCGATTATGCCCATCCACATCTCCTCCATTTACCAGTTTTTAACCTAGTCAGTCACTTTAGGTCCCACTCAGTTTATTTATCAGTCACCTGTGCAGAACTGTGTCAAAGGCTTTGCTAAAATCCAAGTACAACACATCTAGCACCTCTCCCACGTCCAACTGTTTGGTCACCAAGTCAAAAAAATTAATCAGATTCATCTGACATGACCTGCCTCTAGTGAAGCCATGCTGCCTCGGGTCCTGCAGTCCATTCGATTTGAGAAACCTCACAATCCTCCGCTTTAGAAGCGTTTCTATTAGTTTACTCACCACAGAGGTCAGACTGACAGGTCTATAATTCCCAACCTCCTCCTTACTTCCACTCTTGTGCAGAGGGACAACATCTGCCCTTCTCTGGGACCACTCTAGACTCTAAGGAGGCACTGAAGAGGTCAGACAGCGGAGCCGCCAGAACATCTCCAAGTTCCTTGAGTACCCTTGGATGTATTCCATCAGGCTCTATTGCTTTGTCTACTTTTAGTTTAGCTAGCTCCTCACGAACACAGTTTTCTGAGAATTGGTCCCAGTCTATCACACATCCATCCCCCTTAGCATTTGTTTTCTGCGGTCCTACCCACAGCCTTTCATCTGTGAACACAGAACAGAAATAACTGTTAAGCAGTTCAGCTTTATCGTTATCAGCTTCTACATATTTCTCCCCCTCAGCTTTGAGCCTCACAATGCTATTTTAGCACTTCATCCTTTCACTTATATATCTGAAACATGTCTCGTCCCCCAATTTATCATATCGGCTTTCTTTCTTCTATTTGTCTCTTCAACTTTCCTTGACAGCTTTTCCAGCTTTACGTAGCTTTTTCTGGTATTTTTGCCTGTCTTCCTCTTTCTGAGTCCTCTTGAAACTTGTGGAATGCTAATCTTCTTCCTTTATACCATTTTCAGCTACTGCATTTGAGAACGCTAATCTTCTTTCCTTGTACCTTTCAGCTACGGCATTTGAGAACAAGAGTGGCCTTCTTTTCCTCTTACTCTTATACAATTTTCTAACTAAAGGTCAGTTGCCTTTAAATAGCTCCTTTCAGTTTCACCCACTGCTGTTCTACTTCAGCTGTTCCCATCCAATCAACTCTTCCTTGAGAAATTCCCCCATCTTGGCAAAGTTAGTTCTTTTGAAATTTAGGACCTTCAATCTTGAATAAGCCCTCTCCCCTTTTGCCTTAATATTGAACCATACCATTTGGTGATCACTAGATGCCAAATGATCTCTCATCGTAACATCAGAAACAATATCCTCATTTTGTAAGCATGAAGTCTAGAATAGCTCCATCCTGCGTCGGTTCCGTCATCCACTGCTGAAACAATTCTTCCTGTAGAAAATCGAAGATCCCCTTTGCTTCTAGTGACCTCGCAGCAGGGACACCCTAATCGATGTCCGGCATATTAAAATTCACCTATCAGTAGTACTTCCCCTTGCCTAGCTATCTTGTGGATATCTTCAATTAAGTTCTGTCCATTTCTTCTGACTGTGAAGGTGACCTGTGTATTACACCAATGTAAATACATTTTCCTTTCTCTCTTACCAGTTTAACCCACAGCGCTTATTCCTTTCCCCATTCCTGCCACTTTAATATTATTCTTAACATATAATTTTATTTTTGTTACATTTGTACCCACGCTTTCCCACTCATGGCAGGCTTACATGGGGCAATGGAGGGTTAGTGACTTGCCCAGAGTCACAAGGAGCTGCCTGTGCCTGAAGTGGGAATTGAACTCAGTTCCTCAGGACCAAAGTCCACCACCCTAATCACTAGGCCACTCCTCTACTCGCCACTCCTCCTCCACTCTTTTTTCCTACTCTGTCCTTCCTGAATAGATTATAGCGAGGTATAACTATATCCCAGTCATAGTTCTCCGTGAAACCACATCTCCGTGACTGCCACTATATCCAAGCTGGCTTCTATCATTGCAGCCTCTAGATCTAGGCATTTATTTACCATACTACGGGCATTGGTATATAAGGCTCTCCAGATATTACCCTTTTTTTCCCTTTCTATAGGGGTATTTGATGTCTTACCTTCCTGAGGATTGTTGATGACTTTGGGACTTTTCTCACCCATCCCCAGAAAATTTAGTTTAAAGCTCTCTTTAGTACTTTAGCCAGTCTGTTACTGAAGATAATTTGTCCCTTTTTTGAAAGATGGACACCATCACCGCTCAGTAGCTCCTGGAAAATCATCCCATGGTAAAGGAAACAGAAGTGCTTGCATCAGCACCATCCACACAGCCACATATTTAGCTTGAGGATGCGAGCTTCCCTCATTCGGCCTTTACCTTCAACAGGAAGAATTGATGAGAACACCGCCTGTGCACCTAGGTGCTTTATCTTCTGACCCAGAGCCATGAAGTCACATTTGATATGTTCAGTAGGATACCTAGCAGTATCATTTGTGCCCACATGGATTAGCAACATAGGATAGTGGTCAGTAGGCTTGATGAGTCTAGGCAATCTTTCCTCTACATCTCAAATTTTGGCACCAAGCAGACAGCACACCTCCCTGGACATCATCTCAGTATCCCGCAAAAGAGAATCAGTGACCACCATTAACTTTCACTTCTTATTGGTCACTGTTCCGGCGGCCTTGTGATTTTTAATCGTTGTTTCCTCCTGTTCCTGAGATGTTTTCAGTTCTTCTACCTCCAGATCACCCCTGCAGTAACCTCCATGATACTGTACTGAATAGGAGGTAGAAACCATATGTTTGGGACGATCCTGCTGTGGTATCATCATGGCAATTTGTTTGGGCCCCTCACTACTGCCAGTGCCTGCATGCCATCCCAAGACTCATGTGCTGCTGTTTGGGCTGGCAATGGGACCTTGAAGGGGTTGGATTCTTTCAAAGCGCTGCTTTGCCTATGGGGGGGTAACCTATTTGTTTGGAGGTTTAGGGGAGATGTTTCACTGGGTAGCATACATCACTTTGGACTTCACAATGGCAAGTCCATTCTGTGTGGGCTCCGGGCCTGCTCATTGGATTGCACATTGTGCTCTGAATGTCTTCTGTGATCCCTGTGGTGTCTTCCTTGAACATATGTATGAGATATGGTGTAGTGGTCAGGGCTGAGGCGTCTATATATAGGAAATCTGGATTCAATTCCCACTGCAGATCCTTCTGATTGCTGCTTCTTTTTCCTATCATAGCTGCTGCAGTTTGCTGGGTAGCTGTATGTGACATGCTGGCCACTTTGATTTTGTCATCAGAAGGGTGCTGTCCCTCAACTCTTCCCCCCTTCCCTTTCCATGTCATCTCAATGGTTTGGTGTGGATATGGTGGGTGTGGCCACACTGAATTGAGAGTTACTGCATACTCAGTCATTGCTGAGATGGCTGTTATGGCGCTGCTATGTTATTGTTACCCATGTTGGGCTCTAAGGTGCTCCCTCATCCACCTTATCAGCGGCCTCCCTCCTAATTCTTCTGAATTGGTACTTGAGTGCATCAAGGTCCCAGTGTATACCAAAACATCTGCAAATCACAAGTTTGAGAAAACAGGGTTCAGGTGATGGTCCTTTTTAGCTCGATAGACCAGGTTCCCATTTGACATGTTTTGTGGAAATGGTGATACACAATCACCCATGACGTGTGGGACTTTGGGTTGCAGCGTCTGTATTTGTGAGCTGCTGCCACTGTGCATATATCTAGGAAGACATGGAGCAGAAGGCCTGAGCTTTGGTGGGGGAGTTTCCAAGATATGCAGCCCTCCATTTCAGCCTTGCATGCTAGAGGGGGACCATATGGGCATAGAGGACATGTTCTGGCCTTTCCTGCAAATGTGGCCCATGGGGACGGGGGGGGGGGGGGGGCTGATGGTCTTCCCACCAATTCACAATCTGCAAGTGACCCTGCCAATGTAAGGTGCTTACACATGGCTGATGCCGGGGTTATAGCAACCCTGCATGCACTCACCTTTTAAGGGTCCTCTTGATCAGCTTCCAAACCATCATGGCCACATTATGTGGGGGCAGCCTGTGGTGCTGCTTGAATAAGTGCCTGAGGCACAGCAGGACTAGTATTCTACTCTCCTGTGGGGAGAAATTGGGCTCTCGTCTCACAGATAATTTACTTTATAGGGGGGATGACTTTCCAGTGCAGCAGGCACGTACGTTTTACATGTAAAAATGGATGCCCCTTCCATCATGTCACATGCCATCCTTCCATCGTAGGACCACTTCCATGCTTAGTCATTTTCACTAGGTAATTTTACAACAGGAAAAATGACTATCTGAAACATCTATGTCAGTCTGTAGTGCATCCTAAATTTGGACCTTTTGCCCAATTTTGGAACACATGAAGACATCTTTTGGCCTCTATCCATTATTGGCTGACTTCTAATATCCGCTACCTACGTTCCTGTACCCGCTCAGCCGAACGCATCTGGCGGAAATCTCGGGCCCTTGCTGATTTCTTACACTTTAAATTCATGCTGACCTCCTTCCAATCTGCTCTTTTACGTGCCAAACAGGATTATTATATCCAACTGACCAACTCTCTTGGCTCTAATCCTCGACTTCTCTTCACCACATTGAACTCTCTCCTCAAGGTGCCCCCTCCCCCAACTCCTCCTTCATTATCTCCTCAGACCCTTGCTGAATTCTTTCACAACAAGGTTGAAAAGATAAACCTTGCTTTCTCTACCTCACCACCTTTCCCTCCACAAGTCCGTTCCCCTCTCTCTCCTTCCCCTCATTCCCTTTCCTCCTTTCCTGAAGTTACTATTGAGGAAACTACACTTCTCCTTTCTTCCTCAAAATGTACCTTCCTCTGATCCCATTCCCACCCACCTTCTTAATGCCATCTCTCCTGCTCTTATTCCTTTTATCTGTCACATTCTCAACCTCTCACTTTCCACTGCGACTGTCCCTGCTGCCTTTAAACATGCTATGGTCACACCTCTCCTTAAGAAGCCTTCACTCGACCCTACTTGTCCCTCTAATTACTGACCCATCTCCCTCCTTCCTTTTCTCTCCAAATTACTTGAGCGTGCGTTTCACCGCCGCTGCCTTGATTTTCTCTCCTCACATGCTATTCTTGACCCACTACAATCTGGTTTTCGCCCTCTCCACTCAACCGAAACTGTGCTTACTAAAGTCTCCAATGACCTATTACTGGCTAAATCCAGAGGTCAATATTCCATCCTCATTCTTCTTGATCTTTCCGCTGCTTTTGACACTGTCGATCACAGCATACTTCTCGATATCCTGTCCTCACTTGGATTCCAGGGCTCTGTCCTTTCCTGGTTCTCTTCCTACCTCTCCCTCCGCACCTTTAGTGTTCACTCTGGTGGATCCTCTTCTACTTCTATCCCTCTGCCTGTCAGCGTACCTCAGGGTTCTGTCTTGGTCCCCTCCTCTTTTCTATCTACACTTCTTCCCTTGGTTCATTAATCTCATCCCATGGCTTTTCCTACCATCTCTATGCTGATGACTCCCAAATCTACCTTTCTACCCTGATATCTCACCTTGCATCCAACCAAAGTTTCAGCGTGCTTGTCTGACATTGCTGTCTGGATGTCTCAATGCCACCTGAAATTAAATATGACCAAAACCGAGCTTCTCATTTTCCCCCCCAAACCCACCTCCCCACTCCCCCCGTTTTCTATTTCTGTTGATGGCTCTCTCATTCTCCCTGTCTCCTCAGCTCGAAACCTTGGGGTCATCTTTGACTCTTCTTCCTTCTCTGCTCATATCCAACAGATTGCCAAGACCTGTCGTTTCTTTCTTTACAACATCCGTAAAATCCGCTCCTTTCTTTCCGAGCACTCTACCAAAACCCTCATCCACACCCTTGTCACCTCTCGTTTAGACTACTGCAATCTGCTTCTTGCTGGCCTCCCACTTAGTCACCTCTCCCCTCTCCAGTCGGTTCAAAACTCTGCTGCCCGTCTCGTCTTCCGCCAGGGTCGCTTTACTCATACTACCCCTCTCCTCAAGACCCTTCACTGGCTCCCTATCCGTTTTCGCATCCTGTTCAAACTTCTTCTACTAACCTATAAATGTACTCATTCTGCTGCTCCCCAGTATCTCTCCACACTCGTCCTTCCCTACACCCCTTCCCGTGCACTCCGCTCCATGGATAAATCCTTCTTATCTGTTCCCTTCTCCACTACTGCCAACTCCAGACTTCGCGCCTTCTGTCTCGCTGCACCCTACGCCTGGAATAAACTTCCTGAGCCCCTACGTCTTACCCCATCCTTGGCCACCTTTAAATCTAGACTGAAAGCCCACCTCTTTAACATTGCTTTTGACTCGTAACCACTTGTAACCACTCGCCTCCACCTACCCTCCTCTCTTCCTTCCCGTTCACATTAATTGATTTGATTTGCTTACTTTATTTATTTTTTGTCTATTAGATTGTAAGCTCTTTGAGCAGGGACTGTCTTTCTTCTATGTTTGTGCAGCGCTGCGTACGCCTTGTAGCGCTATAGAAATGCTAAATAGTAGTAGTAGTAGTAGTATTGGGAAATTTTTAGAGTTGGTTTTTTTTTCATTTGGACATCCTTTCAAAAATGCCACTCCATGTATCTTTATAAAACATTTAAAATTGTCTTAAAATAGGTGCCTACCCCTTTGATTTCCTCAAGTGTTCTGTGACTTTTGAATAAACATTAAAAATAAATAAATAAATAAATAAATAATAATAAGGTGCTTGTTTGGCCTTCTTAACTACGTGATGTGTTATAAAATTACACTCCACATGCAAAGCAGTGACTCGGTTATCACTTCATAACTTCATGTCACACTACTACTTGGACCAGTCCAAATTTAGATGTAGTGTATTCATTCATCCTGCACTGGTCAACCTGTCTTTATAATAGCAACTCTTGCATTTCTCCTCTATGACCAGACTGCTCCAGAACAATGGACAAATTATAGATTAACTGAGTAGTTCCTGACCTTGAGAGTCACCCAGTTATGTGCCTGACTCAATCCAGCTGTCGACAGAAAACATCAGTTACAGGTGAGCAGCAATGCTATATTCTTTTATTCTTTATTCACATTTACTATACTGCTATAACTTAGAACAGAACTAAGCGGTATACAAGATAGAATACAGTTAGAAAGGAACCACAATATTTGGACAGGAAAGCAAAGAACAACAGCAATCCATAGCATTCAAAAAAGGGGGGGGGGGGGGAGATATCAATAGTGGGGATAGATAGCAGGAGCAGAGGGAACAAGAGGGGAAAAGAGAATAAAGACACAGCATTCAACTACCTGTCACCAAAAGCCTGCCTAAAAAGCCAGTTCTTAATGGCCATTTTAAATCTGGAAAAGGACAATTCCTCATGAATATCTAAATGAAGGTTATTCCAAGTGGCAAGGGCAAAAAGCACTATGTCTGGTGCTGTCATGTTTAGCTAACCTGGGCTGGGTAAAACCAGCGATGATCATTTAGGGAGCACAGAGTATGTTGAGGAGAATAGGCTGGGTTTTTTGGAGGGGGTACTGAGTACCGGTATCTTTTCCATTGTGTGCTAAAATGGACCCATGGTCCCCAAGTTTTAATGAAAGAGCTCCAGCTCTACACACCAATTCTGCCTTGTCATAGATTCTGTGACTGGTTGCAGGGGTCCTGGCTATTATGGAGTGAGTCCCTCAGTGATCACCCCACCCCTGAAGGGTGGCCTGGCATTTGAGTACCGGCACCTTTTTTGCTAGAAGAAACACACTGAGAATAGGGGATAGTAAGGGATGCTAGATAAGGAGGGTGGCCAAGACTTTGAAGGCCAAATGAAGAATCTTGTACAGTACCCAAAAAGCAACCAGTAACCAATGATGTTCTTTAATAAGATGAGATACTCAATTGTATTCACTAGCATGACAAAGGACTCTAATGGCCGTGTAAGGATTGCAATTTCTTTATGGCTGCTTGTGTAGAACCAGCAAAGATGATATTGCAATAGTCGAGTTTAGATGTGAATAATGAAAGAATAAGAGTATGGAAAGAGTCGTGGTGGAAAAACTTACAAACTCACCAAAGCTGTCTGAGAGCATAAAAACAAGATTTGAAAGAAAAAATAAAACTCCTTCTCACGACCAAAGCTCTTCTAAAGCAGCACTACTACTGCCTCCAATCTACAATATAAGGGATCATTCTGGATTTGGCTATATCCGCAGCTCAGAAAAAAAAATAATTTTAGAGATGAGAGCGCACCTGAAATCGCAGGGTGTCCAATCCGGGTTACAATATCCTCCCCATATGACTGTCACCCCAAATAACAATACACAATCCTTCGACTCTCTGAAGCAACTCGAGCATTTTCTGGAACAGTTTCAAAATCAAGAAATGGCTGGTTGACTCTCCTTTTCTTCCTCATCAATATAAATGTTGTGGTTTGTACTATTACGGCTTTTTTTGGAAATATATCTTTTGTATGTAAAGTTTTACTGATACTGCATTTGATATGTATTGCTTTATTCTTTTATAACTAAATTATTATTATTATTATTAACATTTGTATAGCGCTACCAGACACACGCAGCGCTGAACACCTGACACAGAGAGACAGTCCTTGCTCAATGCCATTCTTAATTTCACTAATACTGTTATTATAAAAAAGGAATTATATAAGCCTAACTCCTCTTTTTCTGTATCTCGGGAGAGAGATTGTATAGTGTCTTTTGTTCTCAGTCTCTAGTCACATTTTTCATATTCTCTTGATTGAGCTTTAATAGCTCTCTATGCCGTTTGTTGTTAGTTTCTGTGAGAGGCACACTGTACCAAATTGTCTGCATTATTTCTGTAATAACATTACTCTAGCAGTACTTGAAACATTATTCAATATAACCCCACATAACTCGTGCTATTTATGATTTACTTATAACTTTTTTATCATAGAATATTAATAGCTTAAGATTCCAGTTAAACGAAAAAAAAGTGTTATTTCAAATCAAACACTCAGATTCTAGAGAATTTACATTTGTTTTCTTCCCACAAAGGTTTCTCGAGAATAGATTACTTTCTATTATGAGTTGCACTTCTGAAACAACAGTTTTGGCCATTATAATCTCTGACTATGCCCCCATTACAATATGGACATCGGTCAATCCCCTACGTTTGCCACTATGAAGACTAAATATTAGGGGCCCTTTTGCAGAGTGGCTGTAAACACAATACAGGCTTACCACTCGCTCATCCGGGACTACCACTGGCTCAATGTGGCCGCCGGCGGTAGTCCCGCCCTGAATTCGAGCCATTTCCAGGGGAAAAAGAAAACCCCCAAAAATGTCTTGCGCAGGAATAACCCGGCAGTAATAGGCCATCACCGCAAGCTGCCCAGTCACCACTGGGTTTGCTCGGGAGCCCTTATTGCCACCTCAATGGGTGGTGGTAAGGGCTCCCTGCTGCATGACCATGCAGTAAGAGTTTTCTTACTGCATGGCCATGTGTGCTGGGGGCTTTTTTACCTGCTACAGTAAAAAGGGCCCTAGCACCCAGGAAAGACAGCCCCCGTGCTAGCACAGGGCTCTTTTTCCCGTAGCTTGGTAAAAGGATTCCGTTAGTCTTTTAACTGATAAGAATATATGAACATGAATACAAAAAATGTATTATTGAATTCTTTTAATTGAACTGCACTCCAGATATGAACCTTGTTGTTTGGGAACCATTTAAGGCTTTCCTAAGGGGAGAATTAAGAACATAAGAATAGCCATACCGGGTTAGATCTAGCCCAGTATCCTGTTTTCAACAGTGGCCAATCCAGGTTACAAGTACCTGGCAGAAACCCTCTTTAAATGCATATAAAAATAAAGAAAGAACTGCTCATTTAATATCTATAGAACAACAATTAAAAGATTTACTGGCCGATATACAGCTGGTGTGGTCAGTGTTTTTATGTCTGCTGTTGACTGTATTCCCAGACATTCAATGCTTGGCCATGTCTGGGCACATACATTGAATATCTGGATTTAGGTTGGCTGCTAAAACTTATGCAGTTAAGTGCTATAGTCAGCCTTTGACCGCATAAGCTGAACCGCTTAAAGATAGGACTGTTACTTATGAGGCCCGATTTAAGCAGTTATCTTATGTTGTCATGGGCTGAATATCGGCACTTAACCACATAAGTGCCAACTCTGCCCCGGCGTGCCCACAAGTTAGCCGGTTTCAGCACAGCTGCTAACTGCGAATATTCAGCAGCGCTAACCGGTTAAGTGCTTCTGAATATCGGCAGTTAGGCAGCCCAAGGTGATTTTAACTCCTTCCCACTTAAATTGCTTTGAATATCAGCCATTTAAAAAAATAAAGATTTCACTCAACATGATAACTTTGCACTAAACTCACTAATATCAACTAAAATACTAATATAATAAATTTTATGTAAAATTGCTGAGTAGGAAAATTGTCATTACAAATCAAAACATTATGCTGAGAGTAATAAAAGCAGTAAAATGTTAACAAGCTATTTAAAAAGAAAAATGACAAAGGTTCAAAGGTATAAATTCCAGCCATTAAACAATCCAATGACAGTTTAACCACATCCTTATCAGCTATTTCACAAATTTTCCATCACTTTTACTCACACCTTTATACATCTGAGTATATAGGAGATTTACTTGAAATAAAATAATTCCTGTCTCCCCTTGCTAAAAGAAACTTTTAGAAGCACAAACTGGTCTAAATTCTAGGAAAACCCCAGGATCAGATGGTGGACCTGTCAAAATTTACAAGCTATTTAAAAAATAAATCATCCCCTATATTTCCAAATTATCTAATCATTTAGACCAGGATACTATGCAACATAACCATTTTGCTGATACCGTAATTACTGTCATTTCCAAACCTAACAAGGATCCACAATTGGTACAAAACTACAGACCCATCTCACTATTAAATGTTGATTATAAAATATATGCAAAAATTCTCTCTGATTCCTTCAAATCATTGGCAAAGTAATTTTCCAAAATCAAGTAGGCTTTCATATGTCTCTGCCACACCCTATCATCGCCTTATCGCTTGAAGAGGAGAAGGCCTTCGATAGGGTGGAATGGGCTTACCTTTTTCATATATTAGAATGGTTTGGGGCACATCTCTTATTCATAAATAAAATTAAGGTGTTATACACTGATCTTCCCACACCAACATACATCACGAGGGGTTCTGAAATGGAAAACAATGATGTTGGCCTCTCTCACATTATGCTAGTATATCAACCTAAGCATTTGTTGTACTTCTGTATTATGTACTGGACTTCTTCAAATCTGGATTTTGTAACTGCCTTTTTAGCAATACATAAGCCACATTGAACCTACCATAGGGTGGGAAAATGTGGGATACAAATGCAATAAATAAATACATGTTAACTAACAATATGCTCTCTGAACTATTACTATTAAAAAGAGGTGTTCATCAAAGCTGCCCATTCTCCCCTTTCATATTTAAGCTAGCTCTTGAACCCCTTTTCATAGCCCTGAGATCTAACCCACAAATTCTAGGTATTCCTTATAAACAATTGGATATTAAAGTTGCAGCTTATGCGGATGATGTGATGTTGTACTTGTCTAACCCATCTACTTCACTTCCCTCTCTCTTCCAGTTAATTACCGCCTTCTCAAAATTCTCTGGTTACAAAATGAATCAACAAAAAACAGGTGCTCTTTTATCAAGCTGCAGGAAAAAGGGCACTGCATTATCAGTGGGGGCTGTTTTTCCCGCATGCCAAGGCTCTTTTTAGCGCAGTAGGTAAAAAAGCTCCCAGACACACATGGCCATGCAGTAAGAGCATGGCCATGCAGCAGGGAACCCTTACCACCAACCATTGAGGTGACGATAAGGGCTCCCACAGTAACCCAGCAGTAACAGGGCAGAGCGTGCCAATGCCCAAATACCTTGCTTATCACTGCACATGCCATTTCTGGGTGTTTTCTTTTTCCCCTGGAAATGGTGCACACTTGGGGCGGGACTACTGCTGGTGGCCATGTCAGGTCCATCGCAACAGTATGCAGGTCCCTGGGAGGGGAGGTACGTGTGTGTCAGCGGAGGCATAGCGAAGACGTGGACGTCTTTCTTTCAAACATTTTGGACGTCCTGAACTCCTCCCCCCTCCCACAGGGACGGCCAAATGGAGTGGAGTAGAGGAGTGGCATGGCGAGGAGTGGCCTAGTGGTTAGAGCACTGGTTTTGTAATCCAGAGGTGGCTGGTTCAAATTCCACTGCTGCTACTTGTGATCCAAAATCCAAATAAATAAAGGGGGTGTCAGAGGCCTAACAGGGATGGACATCCTTCTCACAGAAGCATCCACATTTTGGACGTCCTCAACTGCCATCGCAGGGACAGAGGCATAGTGAAGGACGTTCTTCTTCCCTACACTAAAAAAAAAAAAAAGATGTCCCTGACAAGCACTTGGACGTTTTCACCTGGACTTGTATTTTTCTAAGGTTGTAGATGTTAATTTATTTAAGGTTGTAGACGGCTATTATACACGCAGCTTGTCTGCATGTATGAAGCCGTCTTTGGCATTCGCAGAGCAGACACGCATAATGCTTGGCTGCTCTGCACTGGGTTCCCCTCCTTAGGAAGGAAATCGTGTGCAAATGAGGTAACAGTGAGCAGCTCATTTGCAGGCGATTTCCTTCATGCATGCCCGTTCCTTTCCGAATCACTAAGGGATTGGTAAGGGAAAGGCTTTTTCCATTCAGTTAGTGCATCAGTTAGTCCACTGCAGTGCCCCCTAGGGTGCCCGGCTGGTGTCCTGGCATGTCAGGGGGACCAGTGCACTATGAATGCTGGCTCCTCCCAAGACCAAATGAGTTGGATTTGGTCGTTTTTTTAGATGGGCGTCCTCGGTTTTCATTATCGCCAAAAGCCAGGGACGACCATCTCTAAGGTCGACCATCTCTTAGGTCGACCTAAATGTTGAGATTTGGCCATCCCCGACCGTATTATCAAAACAAAAGATGGACTCCCATCTTGTTTCGATAATACGGATTTCCCCGCCCCTTCGCGGGGATGTCCTGCGAAGATGCCCTCAGGAAAACTTGGGCACCCCGTTCGATTATGCCCCTCCACGTGACATAAGTATATTTCCAATGAAAACTAAAAAGTACATGTACATTTTTAAGGTCCATCTGAACCATACCCACATACCCCCTTCAAATCTGTGCATGCCAAAGGTATACATACACACATATACGTAATATCTTTTCTAATATGCCTGCTTCTACAGAGATGATTAGTTACATGTGTAAATGGACTTTTACATGTATAAATGGTGCCTAACCCTTCTAAAATGGCCTCTTCAGTGTATTAATTTGTATTAGATTGTAAGCTCTTTGAGCAGGGACTGTCTTTCTTCTATGTTTGTGCAGCGCTGCGTACGCTTTGTAGCGCTATATAAATGCTAAATAGTAGTAGTAGTAGTATTTATGATGTTTATATCTGATTATGCATTTTGCACTGCTGTTTGGTAGATCAGAAGGGCAGTAGATCAAAACTCAGATTAAATGGGGAATTGGCATGGCTCTGAATAAGCAAATATTCTAGGTGAAAGATTGTTCTTGGCAATGGCTACTCTCCCAAACCAGAAAAAATTATAGCACGAGCATCTATACCAGTCCCAATGCAACAGAACTGACTATGTTCATTTCCCTAGCTATGTCAAGGGCTCTTTTTGCCCACTTACATGAAAAAATCAATTTGAGTTAGAGGCAGGAATATTGACCTAAGCTAATGTTCTGGAGTTCCCTTTTCTCATATTTTACTTTGAATCCAGATACTAGCTTGTAAAATTTGGAAGGGAAACTCGAGTTCTAGAAAGAAACAGTGTCACTTTTCCAGTCTGAATTGCTTCAGTATGCTGGTTAGATCCGATTTTTTTTGTGTGTGCCAGAGCTCTATAGCTACAACAAAAACCAAAGGCAACAAGGGACACTCTTTCCTTGCCTTCTGTTTGTTTGACTGGACTGTAAGATTTCCAAGGAGCAGGAACTGTCTCTTATGCATGCCTGTACAATGCTGCATAAGTCTTGGAGTGCTCTGCAAATGACTAATCATAGAACAGTATTTTCCATTGATTTTGACTCAAGCTTTCGGGTGGTTTGTATGGTTTCTTTGTGCAAGCCAGAAAATGTGGTCCCAGACCATTTTCCCCCTAAAAATATTCTCAGAAAAACCCAGTTCAGCCTATCAAAGTTTTTTCTTTTCAGTGTCAACTGCCAGGGACATAGCTGGAATCTTTCCCTGTTCAGCTGCATGTGTAGTACAAGATTAAGAGCTTAACAAATATTGTCAGCGGTTTGCTGTCCAGAAGCAAAGTCTGCCTTGTCATAATGGGTTCAGCTCAGAAGGATTTCAGGCAATATGGAAATAATTTTGGCTAATAGGTTAACGTCATGATTATGGAACAAAACTGGTCTATGGAAATTGTATCCCAAGATGTCTTCCACTTTCTTTAGGGCTAACCATAATCCAGGTTTCTTGCATCAAAAAGGATGGGGGAATAGGGGGAAGATTTTGTCCTGTGAGGAAAACATTAAACGCTGCTAATTTATTTCCAAAACTTTCATCGTGATTTTTATTTATATCACATCATTTCAATAGTAAAATTAAAGCACAAGGCAAATGACAGCAACATAAAACATAGAAAATAATGCAGTTATAAAATATAATAAAGTATCACAGAGCAATTAAATTTAAAATAAGGCAAACAGATAATACCAATAATAACATCTAAAAATAATAAACTAACACATATAATTTAAACTCAGCCTACAAAAACTCTAAGAACCACATGAAAAGAACTCAATAAAACTCATTGGTATAACCATCCAAGCCTATTGGTTTGTTGACTGTTATGGGGGTAATTTTATAACATTTTTGCCACACATTATGCCTGTTTTACAAGTGGAAAGGGCTTAATAAAATTCCCAGTTGAACATGTGCACTGACATAAGTTTATCGTACACAGGCAATTCCTGGGGACATCGTTTGGGGTGGAAAGTGATGCCTGCTCATATTTTATAAAATATGCAGATACAAGGGTAGATTACACACTCACATATTTTATGGAATAGGTGTAAATTTGTTTGAGAGCATTTGTGTATTGTTTGGGATAGTTCTGGGTCCCTATTTTATAAAAGCATCTATAGTTGACACCTATGTTGCCTTTATAAACTAGGACCCCGATGCTCAAGAGACTAACACCGGCATAAGAGCTGATTAGCGCTGGACTAGCACCTGCATTAATCTCAGAGGGTTTTAGCACAGGAAACAACGTGTACACCAAGGATGGCCGCAGATTGTGTTTAGATGTAGTCAAATGGATGTTAATGAAGTCATTTGCTTTGACCTCCCAATGCTCAGAGCGTAGTGCACAAACAAACCCTGCTCTTACCGCTGAAAACCTACCATCAGCTTGGAGGTGGCGTTGTGGGGGGGTTTAAAGAGAGGATTTCTTATGATTTTCTGTTTAATGTAAAACATTTTCATTAGTTTTCACATCCACAAACTTAACAAACAGATATCAAATACAATACAATTCAATAAAAACAATAAATCACTCTCCAGGTTGCCAGTATCAAAGTCCACTGCACTAACCATTAGGCCACTCTTCCATGCCTTTTGCAGGTCAAATGCAACATTTGGAGACTTTATTTATGGAAACGATTAAAAGCAATACAGAATTGGAGTCCCGAGTTTCGGATTTTGAGGATGGTGTGCAAACCTCTGATGCAGCATTGAAACAACTGCAGGAAACCCATGAGGCTAAGTTGGAAGATCTAGAAAACAGATCTCGGCAGGGCAATCTGAGATTCTCAGTTGTTGTCAGCCATGTACGGGTCGGTATGGGCCCTGCTCGTTTGGAGAACACAGGCAGAATTGAGTGGAAAATGCCTGGTGAACTGCAGCCCCACGTTGTCATTGTAAAGTTCCATAACTACATCCATAAGTTAGAGACCCTAAAAGCTTATAAAATACATAAAGACGCTCTTAAATATAATGAGTTCTCAGTGCGGATATTTCAGGACTTCTCTGCCACATTAGTTGAAAAATGGAAGAAATTTCAACCTTTGTACATGATGCTTGCAGCACACCAAATCCGCTTTATGTTTTTATATCCAGCCATTTTGAAAATGTACTATGGTGGCAAATGGCACGTATATTCAACATATACAGAGGCTAGCAACTTTGTCAAGACCTTGGAAGTGTCTGGTACATTGTCTGACTCTTGAGGATGCAGTTAAGCAGATTTGGGGCTTTTGGATGATAGATGCATTGTTTTGACAATTATTTTGGTCAGCAGTACAGTTCTGCTAGTGTTTCCTCCTTCTCCTAGTGTTCCATCCTGTTTGGTCATGTGAATAAGCGTCTGTTCTTTGTGGCTGTGGAGCCCTGGAGGGCATTAGTAACATGCTCCTCTACATCTCTTCTCTTCTGAGTACAGGATGTGGTCTTGGCTATTCTGGATTTTTAGACTGGGGATTGGGGTATTGGTATAGATGGATGGAGGGTGATGGGGGAGTTGTTTGGGGACGAGACTTTATTTGTATTTTGGTTGCAATGGGGATGGGAAGCTAATGTTCAGGGAGGTTTGGTTCTTTTCTTTTCTTTTTTTATATTCTTTGGGGTTCTTTAGTTGAGTACACATCACATCTCTTCTGTCATGATATTGGGCATCCTTTTCTTTGGAACTCTCCTGGGGTGATCTGAGCGCCCTGGAGTCTCTATTACAGTACATTGTGCAGGTGACCTACCAAGTCTCCTTTATTTTTTTACATGTCTGCTAAACAAGGCCTAAGAGTAATGTCTTGGACTGTTTCTGGCATAACCTCACCAATCAAGCGTACCAAAATTTAGGCCCATCTTAATAGATATCTGGCATACTGTATATCATTTGTTTACAGGAAACTAAATTGAATGATGTTGAACACCAGAAGCTCAATCGAGGCAGGGTTGGGAGTGTATATTATTCTTCCTCTCGTGCCTAAAAGTAGGAGCGGTGGTTCTTATTAGGAAATTACTGATGTGTGAGGTTATGCCCATTCTGCACAATGATTTTGGTGGATATTTTATGCTGCAGATTAAACTTCCTGGCTGTATGTTTAATCTTTTGATGATTTATGCACCTAACCAATATGAACATGCCTTTTTTGGTGTCTCATTCAGTTGGGCCTTCAAGACTCTGCTGTGCCTTTGTTATACCTTGGAGACTTTAATCAGGTCATGGACCCTGCGGTGGACCGCTCTGCTCCTGCAAGGGGTGTGCAGGTGTGTGTGGACCATTGTCTGCCTTACTTGTGCACCTCTCTGGGTTTAGTGGATATTTGGCAGGTACTACACCCTACGGACCGGGACTATACACATGTGTCCAAAGTCAAAGGTACATTGTCTCGTATAGATTATGTTTTACTCTCTCATTCTTTATGTCAACATGTTCACAAGGTGGAGATTTTCCCAACCTTAATAACTGATCATGCAATGCTCTGGGTGGATTTGGACTGGGGACAGGCCGCAGGGGATCAGCCTGCTTGCGACTTCCAGCCTACCTTTTTAATGATAAGCATTTTCAACAATATTTGCACTCCAAATGGGAAGCTTATGCAGACTATAATGCACAACATGTAGACAACCCGGGTCTGTTTCGGGAAACTTCTAAAGCAGTCCTGAAGGGCGATATCATATCATATGTAGCCCACAGAAAATGTAGGCTGGTCAGGGAATAATCCACCTGGAGCAGAAATATGCTATGGCTAAATGCTCCTACATTCGCTGCCCTGCCTCACCTGCTTGAGAGACCTTAACGGCTACTCAAAATACTCTTAATGCTGTTATTCATGAACGCACAAAGAAAATGCTCTTTTATAAGAAGTTTCAATATTACTGTTATGGCAATAGGGCGGGTAAACTCTTGGCTCATATTACAAAGTGCTGGATGGGCTCCAGATATATTCCAGGTCTCATTGATAGCTCTGGCAATTTGCAACATGACTCCCGAGCTATTGCACACATTTTTTACCAATATTTTTCAGCTTTTTACATGGCCCAGTCACGTGAGCCTGGTCTAGATATTTTTGATTACCTGCAAAATGCAGGCCTGCCCCAATTGTCACAGAGTGATCGGGATACTCTTAATAGGCCCCTTACTGCTAAGGGAATCCAAAGAGCAATTAAGGCCACAAGGACCGAAACAGCTCCTGGACCCGATGGTTTCTCTTCTGTATTATAAGTTGTTAACATTGGATCCTAAGGAGCTTAGCCGAGATTGGGTGGCAGAGCCGGTGGCGGGAGGCGGGGATAGTGCTGGGCAGACTTACACAGTCTGTGCCCTGAAAAGGACAGGTACAAATCAAGGTAAGGTATATACAAAAAGTAGCACATATGAGTTTATCTTGTTGGGCAGACTGGATGGACCATGCAGGTCTTTTTCTGCCGTCATCTACTATGTTACTATGTTTGTGGCCCTTTGCTTGCTTTTTATAATAATGCTATTAGGAATGGATAATTTTCTCTTTGAGCTAATGAGGTATTGATCACTCTAATTCCAAAGCCATATAAATGAAATTAAAGCATGGAGGGTTGTGAACACAACTGGTCAGGCTGTCTTTAAATGAAGAGCATAACAGGTGATGCACACACAGGGAGGACTTGTGGGTAAGAGAAATGATAGAGGTAGTGCTGCAAGTCCCACCGGTTTCTCTTCCTCCTTAACCCCAACTCATTGTCATAGTTTATCATCCTACTCCCAGCCCATCTACACCACACTCATGCTATGCCTTCCAGTCCACCCTGGCCCATCTACACAACCCATATTCTCCCCCTCCCAGCCAATCCTCAATAGTCCCTCTTCCCTACCTAACCTGTGCACACCATACACTTTTTCTTCTCTCAAGACCATGCCCACTTCTTTTTCAGTCCCACCCCGCCTTAATGTTTAATTCCTCCTCTCATCTTCTTCTTCTGGTTTACCTTCATTTCTTTCTCCCAATGCAGTTTGACTTTTGTTTGGGGTAGGATGCTTAATACCCCCTCACCCCCGTACCTACACCACTCACTCCCCTATTCTATACTTCTCTGTTCTCTACTTTTTCTTCCCTGACCTGCCTTGCCCCCTACTAATTCCTCCATCCATTAGGTTCCTTCTCAATCTACCTTGGTCAGTCTCCCTCCCCTGCAGGCTAGGTTCACTTATCCTTTATACCTCCTAAGCAGAGGATCAGATTCCTACTCCCCCTTCCCAGAACCCCAGACACCATTCACTTCTAGAACCCACAGACTGAAATATAATAGCAGTTCCACATCCAGAAAGGCCCTATGAGCTGCTCCACCATCTGCATGTACAGACCTTGCACGTTCAGCAATCAGTTACTCAACAGACCCTAGGACCACATTTGCATGTGGTGCTTCCTGCCCTAAGACTGAAAATCCCAAAGATCACATGCTGAGTAGGAAATCAGTGAACCCAAAGGCATGCATTCATATCCACCCACTGTGTACCAGCCCACCTGCTAAAGCTCTAGTGATAACAGAATAAGTAGTTGGCTTGGGAAGCTGAGTTAACACTGACTCTAGTCCTTCAAAAAAGGAAATTTAGTGGTAATAGCTTTGGCACAATGCCCCCTCCTTTATTAGTCATGACTCCAGCACAACATCCCTCTTACTCTCTCATTTTACCAAATATCCCTTTCTTTCTCCTCCATTCTCTGCCCAACACCATTATCTCCCCCACTCCCCTTTTTTCGAGTGTGAGACCCCTCTGTGAGGGGAGGAGTCAGTGGAATAACGCAGCCGGACAATAGGTATGAATGCAAATTAACTATTTATTTAAGGGAATTCTCAGCCTGTTCCGTTCATATTTATTTTATTTATTTGTAGCATTTGTATCCCACATTTTCCCACCTATTTGCAGGCTCAATGTGGCTTACATTTGCCGTAATGGCGGTTGCCATTTCCGGGTAACAGAATTACAATTGGTATTGCATTAAGGAGCATACATACATGGTAACACTCATGGTATATACATGCATGGTAACATCTATGGGACATAGTGTATATGGAACAAATCGTGATATATATATATATATATATATATATATATATATATATATATATATATATATATATACCATGTGATACATATATGGTAAAAAAATACATTATGGTAGTGCAAGATTCCTGAGTAATAGGTTAGATTGTAACAGACGTTAGTTCATCGACTATTGAGAAGTTCTGTTCAGCATAAGGATAGAGAGGTAGTGTTTGATCATTAATAGCAAAGAGGTTGAACAGTCAAGTGATAGAAGTTCGCATTTGTATAGATCGTGTATAATGTTAATATTTAGTATTTAAGCTGGATGTTTGTGGTAGGCCTTCTTGAAAAGGTCTGTTTTCAGTAGTCTTCGGAAGATGGTTAGGTCTTGCGTTGTTTTTACGGCCTTCAATAGTGCATTCCATAGATGCGTGCAGATGTATGAGAAGTTGGACGCGTATATGGATTTGTATTTCATCCCTTTACAGTTAGGGTAGTGGAGATTGAGGAATGAGATATAGGGTACAGAAACTTCTGCAATTCAATGTTCAGTATTTACAGCCTCTGGTAGTAGGTGAAGCACAGTTTGTGACTGTCAGGGTTGCCACACCCCAAACACAGCTGACAAGTCCACAGTTCTCAATCGGGTTCAGATCTGGCTCTGGCCAGACCTCAAAGCAAAATCTTATTCAGTTCAGTCTGATAAATTAAATGGCTTACCTCAGCCAGGTTACAGCAGTGAGATTTATTCAGTTAGGGCATACGCTGGGGCTTCTCCTCTTCCTCCCCTGGGCCTCCCTTGCCTCTGCCTGGCCCTTCCTTTTAAACTTCCCGGTTTCAACTCCGCCCCCGCCCGGCTCACTTCCTCCCACAGCAGGACCTATGCTCTTAAGGTAGCCCTGGTTAGTTATAGAGGGATCTTTCTTAAGAGTGAGAGGCAGTGTTCTATAAACCCCGTCATATACCCTACCTCTCAGCTCAACCATATTCAGGTGAATGCCTGCCATGTTGGGGTCCACCTCCCGGGACATAAAGTCCACATTCGCATGTTCTTGGCCTGCCCAGTGTTGAACCCCATACTTGAAGGGTTGAAGGATGAGGAACCATTGCATTACATGTGCACTGGAATCTTTATGGCAGGTCATCCACTGCAAGGGTTGATGATCAGTAACCAACAGGAATTCATGGCTCAGTAGATAATACTGGAATGTCTCTAGGGCCCATTTGGCTGCAAAAGCCTCCTTCTCGAGCACCACATAGTTCTGTTCCCTTGGGAACAGTTTTCGGCTAATACAGTATATGCTACTGAGTGACCTTCTCCATCCACTTCCTGGGCCAACACAGCCCCGAGTCCAACTTCTGACGTATCCGTCTGGACAATAAAGGGATGTTTGA
Source organism: Microcaecilia unicolor (assembly GCF_901765095.1). Taxonomy (NCBI): domain Eukaryota; kingdom Metazoa; phylum Chordata; class Amphibia; order Gymnophiona; family Siphonopidae; genus Microcaecilia; species Microcaecilia unicolor. Next base: position 7,850 of record NW_021963635.1, on the reverse strand, counting down.
AATTCGGGCTAACCATCACCAGCTCTGAGAAAACAGCCTTCTTTAGAGTTTGGAAGGCCACATCCAACTCTTCAGTCCATTGTACCTTCTCAGGAGCCTTCTTCTGCAGGAGGCGAGTCAGTGGCTCTGCTTTCTCTACAAACCCAGGGATAAACTGATGATAATACCCCACAATCTCAAGGAAGGCTTGAACTTGCTTCTTTGTCTGAGGGATGGGCACCTGGGTGATCGCCTCCACCTTTTGGAGTTGGGGTCTCACTTGTCCTTTCCTGACTGAGTACCCCAGATACTGAACTTCTTGTCCTCCCAGGGAACACTTTTTGGGGTTTGCCGTCAACCCAGCAGTCCGTAGGCTATCCAGTACAGCTTCTAATTGAATAAGATGGGACCTCCAATTCTTACTATAGATAACAATGTCGTCTGAGTAGGCAGCCATGTAGTTGCCATGGGGTCTGAGTAGGTAGCCCACAAGGCGCTGAAAGGAAGCTGGGGCTCCATGAATGCCAAACAGGCATACCGTAAACTGGAACAGACCCTGGGGTGTTGAAAAGGCTGTTTTTTCCTTGGTGGCTAGGATGAGAGGTACCTAATATCCCTTGGTCAGGTCTAGGGTTGAAATGAATCGGGCCCCTCCCAGTCGCTCAATGAGTTCATCCACCCTTGGCATTGGATAGGCCTCTAGCTTGCACACAGCATTCATTTTGCAGAAATCAATGCAAAACAGGATGCACCCATCCAGTTTAGGTACCAGTACAATGAGTGATGCCCAATTACTTGTGGACTCCTCAATAACTCCCATTTTTAACATTTCAGCGACTTCCTTCACCACCGCTTGTTGCCAAGCTTCTGGGATTCGATAGGGATGCTGCCAAACCACCACTTCTGGTTCAGTAAGAATATCGTGAGCAGCAAGGTAGGTCCAGCCTGGCACTTCCGAAAACACATCTTCATTTTGGCGTACTGACTGCTCCAGGTTGGCCTCAAGTGAGTCAGAGAGCTGGTCACCCAATGGAACTTGCACACATCCAAAGTCTCTTGTGAATTCTGGGCCAAAGTCATCGCTCTGTCATAGGGACCCACTTCTTCAGTAGGTTGATGTGGAAGATTTTTGCCTTGTCCTTCTTGTCAAGTTGTGCCACTTTATAGTTGACAGGCCCTGTTTTTTCCACGACCTCATAAAGTCCTTGCCACTTACATAGCAGCTTACTTTCAGAAGAGGGTAAAAGGACTAAGACTCTATCCCCCGGCTGGAAGGTTCGCTGAACAGCCTTTTGGTTGAGGCTCGGGCCTGATCTGCCTGAGCCTTTTCCAGGCAAAGCTTGGCTGCATCACCTGCTTTCTTCAGCCTCTCTTGCATAGTGAGTACATATTCAGCCAAGTTCTTCCCTGGACTGGGTTCCTCTTCCCAAGCTTCTCGGATTACATCCAAGATTCCTCTAGGCCTTCTCCCATATAGCAATTTGAATGGAGAAAACCCTATTGAACTCTAGGGCACTTCACGGATGGTGAACAATATATATGGGAGTAGGGAATTCCAGTTCTTCCCATCTTCGGCCACAAACTTTCTCAGCATCTGTTTCAAAGTCTTATTGAAACGCACGACTAGGCCGTCTGTCTGTGGCTGATATACCAAGGTCTGTAGAGTCTACACCTTGAGTAGGGCACACACCTGCTTCATCATCCTAGGCATGAAAGTAGTGCCTTGGTCTGTCAATATCTCCACTAGAATCCCCATCTGGGAGAAAACTTCCCACAGCGCATTAGCCACTGTGGTAATTTTCTTACTCTGCAATGTGATGACCTCTGGATAGTGAGTGACATAATTCAAAATGACCAGAATATACTTATAGGCTCAGGTGATACATTTCAGATGTCCCACAAATTCCATTGCTATCTGTTCAAATGGGGTATCAACAAGGGGCATAGGCATGAGAGAAGCAGGTGGGACGCTTGCAGGACTACTAAGCTGGTAGGTTGTGCAAGACTGGCAAAAGAGCTCTACCTGCTTAAATACCCCGGGGCCAAAATCCTTTTCCAGGTGACCCCCTAGGAGGAACTTGATATACCACCTTTGAGTGGTTTTTGCAACTACATTCAAAGTAGTTTACATAGTATATACAGGTACTGATTTGTACCTGAGGCAATGGAGGATTAAGTGACTCTCCCAGAGTCACAGGAGCTGCAGTGGGAATCAAACCCAGTTTCCCAGGATCAAAGTCCACTGCACTAACCACTAGGCTACTTTTCCACAGGTGACTGTGGGCTAGCTGCAAGACTTGCCTATGGTAGGGTTGGGGTACTAATAGGTGCTCCACCTCTTTCCCTTCCAGGGTTCCCTTGGTCACCTATATAGCAGGTTATTCTTTACCATATAAGGGGGTGCTACTTTAGAGGGGTCCTGGTTGCCCTTGGGTTTCCTGTCTACTGCAACTACCCTAGCTCGGGCCGCACTAAAGGACTCATCCTTGGACTGCATCCTTTTGAAATTCCCCATAGCTCCCACACTATTCCATTCAGGTAGCGTGTCCAAAGAGTCAGGCTCTTCCGACCTGTCTTCTTCTTCCTGTTCCGATTCTCTATCAACAGCTGCTCCTAAATTCAGAGAGCACCACAGTTTCTCTAGCTGCCGCTAGCGACAGGGTTTAGGCAACTTTGAACTTTCCACATATAGGTCAGGGTCCTCTAGTGGGAAGATCTCTGGGAAAGACCCCCTCCTCCTTCTTGGGCCATCAATCAGCTGAGCTTAGATGTCACTGAAGTTGGGAAAATCCTGGCCCAACACCACTGGGTATGGTAGCCATGGTAGAACTGCTACCTCCAGATGAGCTTTCCCCACAGGTGTTGTACAGGACACTTGAGCTGTCAGATACTGCCTCTGGTCCCCTTGTACACAGGCCAAGGTCACAGTCCACTCATAGTTTAGTTGTGACTGGTTGAGTACTTCTTTCCGGACAAGGGTCTTGACACTGCCAGAGTCAACTAGTGCTTGACATGTATGTCCTTCTAGCTCCACTGAAAGTACACAATTTCTGGTTCCCGAATGAGCAGCTAGAGTGTCCCTATAACCAGCCCCTCCAAATGACACACTGATTATGAACAAAGTACTACTCTACCTATGAAAAGTTATTCTGTTATTATACTTCTTCTGTGTACATCTGTATGCTGTACAAGCTGGCATGTTTGAAAATATAGGTGAGATTAAATAAAAATGCCACCAACAATAAAGAACGTGGATGCAGCAGCTCTTAGGTTTCTTTGCTTTGTTTTTAGTGCATGCAGAACGACGGCTACGCGGGGAAGGAGAAGCATAGACTAACCTAAGTGGCTTCAATTTTTTGACGCCATGCCATCTCCTGTTCTCAATCAAACCTCCTTTCTCTGCAGTATGGAATTTACTGCCCCAGAAAAAAAATAGTTGCCTACCTGTAATGGTAGTTCTGCTTGGACAGTAGATCATCTAGCCACACAACTGAAGTGACTCCTCAGTGATGTCACTGACCCGACCTTTCTAAAGCACAGAAAGCTCAAGTAGAGCTTTCTGCGCGTGTTCCTGTCTTCCCACCACTGACAGCCACTAAATATAGTGCACACTCAACCTTCCTGGCTCAGTTAATTATGATGCTGGTGGCAACTCTGGGTTGGAGGGTGGGTCTGTGTGGCTAAATGATCTACTGTCCAAGGAGAACCACCGTTACAGGTAGACAACTATTTTTTCTCCATGGACAGTGAGATCATCTAGCCACACAGCTGAAGACTCCCAAGCTATAAAAGGAAACAGTGCAAATAAGAATGCCAAACATAGAAAATGAAATAATATTAGGACTGTTTCCCAGAATTGGAGGGGGTGGTGAGTTGACGCCTCAAAGCAAACAAAAATAAAACAGGTGTAAAACAGAGTCTGCTGAAAAGGGAGCAACAATGCAGCAGTGTTTTTGTAAAGATAAGCAAAGATGCTCATATGTCTGCTTTAGAATTGTCTAATGGAGCCTTGCTTTGCAATGAGGTAGTGTACTAAACATAATTCCTAGTCAATGTGTCATGAGATTTGGGGTTTGCAAAGGATGAGAATATCCACTCTGCTTAGTAGAAAAAGATGCGATCCATATTGAAATAAAGGATGCTTCGGACAAACTGAAAGAAGTGAAACATTTGGTCAGAAGATTCAGAACAAGTATGTGGAAATGGACATAATACTGGAAGGATAATATACTGCTTAAGATGGAATGGAAAAACATTGGAGATAGAAAAACTGTGTATGCACACGAAGAAGTATTTCAAGATATAAAATATACATATAGCTTACACATGGCAGTAGTGCTCGAACCTCACAAGTCTGGCTTTGTGACATAATTGGTAGTGAAAATCACTTTCTGTAAGTCAAATATGTGAAAATAACTGTTGCAAGGTTGAAAAAAGAGCATCTAGAAGAACATGGAGCACTAGAATGAGCTGGGGGAAGCCACAACTGCAGGTCATACAGGGGCTAGAGATGGAAAAGATCTAGCATAAACCATTTGAAACCAGCTGATGAACTATTAGAATATGAACAAAAGAAGCATGAAGCAACAAATAAAGGAACTAAAGGTACCTTTAGAGAGGAAAGAAGATTCACTATTGGAGAGACAAGATAAATAATCCAATAGTTTGAGAAATGTACAGGTGCTCAAGTTCAGATGACGTATCACACACCAGAAGGATAATCAGTGTCACATTGAAGTAGATAACTGATTTTTGAAGTCATAGTGAGGCACCAGAAGAACATCAGACCTCCGCAGAAAATAACATCAGTCAGTTTGATTGATTAATGATCCGTATTGTTAGGTTGAGGTTTGGAAAACCCAAATGGAGTCTCTTGGGTCCGTGGAATAAGATTGGGAATCATTGACAGGAAACTGGCTGACACTGAACTATGAAAAACAACACTGGGAATCACACTTGTCATGGCCAGCACGGAGCAATGAGAAGTATATGTGCTGAGGCTCCTGTTGCATTCTGTTTGTTTGTTTGTTTGGGTTTTATGTGAGGTGTCACTGGAATTGTCATATTATGTGTTACCTGAAGCAGAACAAGAAGTGGTGTGCCAGGTGGCCCAACAATGGGAGAAGAACTGTGGTCATTAGAACATAAATTGTTTGAATATGTGGTACTAGGAAAAGTAGAGTTAGCACCTTTAAGAGTGGTAATTGTGGACTAAGTAACAGAGTGGTAAATGAGGTCCTATATATTGGCTGCAAATGGGACCTATTACTCTCTTCGAAAAAGTGTAGGCTACAAGATAGCCACAGTAATCTGCAAGGTCTTAAAAAGCATATATCAAAGTTTGGCGTAAAATTCACCAGTCATTTAAATGAGGAAAGATGACTACACCACTTTGAGGAAAATGAATTAGAGATGTGACTGCCCATATGAACACTCATGGCACTGAAGTGAGAGAGAATAGAAGTGCTCCCTTGCGATCTTGGTTTGGCAACAGAATAAGATGAAATTTGTTGTGATATCTGCTGTCCAAAATCACATTAAAAATGTCCTTTTTCATTCTTGGTATACGGAAAATACCTGGAATAAATCCAGTTATCTTTTAGATGGGATACACTCATCCAACAGCTGTTTTGCAATGAGTTGAGGTACCTACACTGCTAGCAGACATATTTGGTCTACTGGAGTTGTATAAGCAGATAGTGTTCACGGTGTTAGAGATTGAATGAAGTAGAATTGACACTTATTCTGAAGGAATAACAGTACGAAAGTGTCTGATGATATCCGTCTAATGGGCCTAGAATGGACTGAAAGAACATGTGGACAACTCTGGCAACTCTTCAATGACTTGATGCCAATTATCCATGATGATGGATAAATGATACTGAAGCAGAATTATGAAGCACAATACGAGGAGCAAATATAGAGGAGTGATACATGCCTGTACTCATAAAGACCCTAATTTGAAATTCTCAATAGAAGGGTAAGTTATAGAGTCTTTAGCCGTTTAGTTTTTTTGCATCACTGAAATTCAGAAGCAGTGAAGTATGGGATAAGTGTTGGTTATTAAACTGTAAGATACGCAGAACACTGTATGTAAGTAGGCTTTCCTAGTAGGCCTAGTAGGCCATGTTGTACAAAGAAGGAGCCAAAATGTGGTGGTGAGCTGGCAGTACTATAGAATTTCAACAATACCTCCTCAGGAATCTAACAATCAAAATTTACCCCAATTGAAACTCATATACAAAACAGGAAAATATTACTAAAAATCATAACTAAATTTTCATATACATTTATTTATTTATAATTCCCAAACAAATCATATATTATACATATCAAAATACCTTATTTTTACTATACAAATGCACAACAATCCCTAACAAAACTATCTAAAACAAATCTTCACATCCATGCATCCATCCATTCATTACCCTTATAAGTTCACTTAAAAAAACTTCTCCGGAATCGGAAACAATCCGTGATAAACACTTTTCTTCTTAATGAATAACCAGTCCATCCGGCGAACCACATCCGGTTCTGCCCATCACATAGTTCCAAACAGATTTAGAGTCAAACACTCCTATTCCTCCGAAAGATTGTCCAGCCCGACACAGAAATTGTGTTTCGCTCAGTTGGCGTCTTCAGGAGCTGTCATTCTGTGCATATAGAATCAACTAAATTACTTATCTAATAAGTCATGCAATACTAGTAAAAAAGGCCCGTTTCTGACACAAATGAAATGGGCGCTAGCAAGGTTTTCCTCGGAGTGTGTATGTTTGAGAGAGTGTGTGTGAGAGTGACTCTGTGAGAGAGAGAGAGTGAATGTGCGAGTGTGTGTGTGTGACAGAGAGAGAGTGAGACTGGGTGCGAGTGTGTCTGTGAGAAAGAGAGTGTATGTGTGAGAATGAGAGTGTGTGCCAGGGCCCCCCCCCCTCCCTCCCAGTTCCAGGGTCGTCCCCCCCCTCCCTCCGAGTTTCATGGTCGTCCCCTCCCTCCCTCCCTCCGAGTTTCATGGTCCCCCCCTCCCTTTTTGTTGCGTCCCGCTGTTCTCCTCCTGTTTTTGTTAAATTATGCAAGTGCGGGACACAGGGAGGGAAGGAGGGATGCCGGAAGGAAAACGATCAGCTGTTGCTTGTTGCAGCTTGGTTTGTGTGTGTTTGTGAATGTTTGGTGGGGGGGGGGGGGGGGTTGGCAGGGGTTTTGCGAACTGTGAGGGAGTGGCGGGTGACTTGGAGGGGGGTCAGGCCTTTTCTCTGTCTGTGGGGGGCTGGCAGGACTCGGCTGCTGGTGTGTGTGACAGAGGAATGGTGTTTGCCTTTTTGATATGTGCCGCTGTCATCCTCTTGTTTCCCTCCACCAACCTCAGTTTTCTCCAGTTCTCTGTGAGAGACAGTTATTCTATGTTTATCTGCTTCACCGTCCACTGCACTGCCTTACGCCTATGCGGTCACTCCACTTCCATCCTCTAAGCTCTGTACCTGGCAGTTGAGAGAGGGCGGGATAACTTTGTTCTGAGTCAGGCTACTGTCAGCGGTGTTGCGCGCTTCCCGCCACCATGGGTATGTGTTGTGTTGCAATGACAGACTGGGCAGGCGCGTTGGGTGATTTTTTTACACCGTTGATTGGTTCCTCATTCTTGTGACATCACGTTTGTTTGCCTGGCAACTATGCAGCATTTCCTTCCCTCTCAGTCTTGCGCCCTTTACGTCATAATGTTTTGACGTGAGGGCGGGACAGTGAGAGCCAATGAAACGCTGAATGACAGACTTATGAACCCTACACTGCCACAGTGCCACGGAGTCAGCTTCAGAACGTTGGAGGTGCTTTTTATTATAGTAGATTAATCATACATAACGTACATAACAAATATCCCT